>NC_143046.1:31362500-31370000 GCF_057628025.1 Oncorhynchus mykiss
TGTCTCTCTCTCTCTCTCACTCTCTCTATCTGTGTGTGTCTCTCTCCCCTTCTCTTCTTTACCCTCTCCCTCTTGTTATCTCCCTCTCTTAACAACCCCGCTCTCTCTTTCTTTATGCCCCCCTCTGTTTCTGGCTACATCAAAATGGAGCAATAGACAGTCCCTGCAGAAAGCAGACATATATCAGCATTCTGGGAATTCAAAAGGGGGTATGACACACACACACAGGAGAGCAGTAAAGGGGAACAGACATCATGAGTTAGCAGGGGTGACAAATGATAAAGAGGAATAAGGACCACATGTGCATAATTTAAAACGGTTGTCCTTGTTGGCCATACAGCGTTGATATTCACAACGTACAGCATTCACCATTCACTGGGATGTCCTCCGGCACCATTCACAAGTCGTTCAGGTGTGGAGGAACTGAAGGGGCCTCTGGTTACGTTTAGTTCAGGCATGTGGAAAGACAACTACACTGCAATTTGATATCAGATATTGTACCTGGGTGGTTCTACCCAACTGCAGATCACACCATAGGTTTGTTATTATGCATTTTCTGAATGCCAAATCAACCCCTAACCCCTCGGCCCTTTTGACCTGACGCGATTGGATAGGTTTAAAAGCAATGTGGTAAGATGAACCTTGCCTTTGGACAGGCTGGGAGGGATTCTCACTATGTTGCTTTCACCGATCAAGTAGGGACTGGGGGTCGATTTGGAATTGGGGATTAGTGTATTTAATTGTGTTGCTTGCAAAGTATCTAATAAATTAGCTGTAATCTGAGAGTCGTTTGAAAACATGTTGGTATGTTTTTTTAGTGTGAAGTGGACCATGCTAAAGGTCTGCTGTCAACACAAACAAACATCAACAACATCACCATCTGTAGCACTTTGGAACTCTGGGAGACCACAGGGGTCATTCGGTCCCCTCTGCTGATGCTGTCGTCAGGCTATTTCAACTCCTCTCATTATCTATCGCTTTCTCTCTTCTCACTACCTCCATCTTTATTTTCTTTCATTTTATGTTTGCCCCTCTTTAACACACACATGCATGCAGGCGGGCGCACACACACAAACACACACGACACGCTGAGTGTGTCATCCCCCTTCTGCCCTTGCCCCCCCCCCCCCTTAGAGCACTGCAAAACAAGGGACAGAGAGAGATAGAGATGTGAACTTATAGGTGTCTGAGCAGCGATGAGCTGCTATCACTCTGTGTGCTAATTAAATAACCTGTCTTATCATATTTCACTGCAATCTGATTAAGACCTGCCCAAATACAGCCACTCTCACTATACAGTACATAGACATATGTCTAGGAGAGAGGGAGGGATTGAAGGGAGGTAGGGAGAGAGAGAGCGAGAGGTGGGGGAGGAAGAGGGAGGGAGGAGGAGGGAGAGGGAGGGAGGAGGAGGGAGAGGGAGAAAGGGAGGGGAGGGGGAGGCATGATATTCAGTGGATAATAACTCAGAGGAGGTAGAAACATATTAATAAACACAAACAAACATAACACAGCACATACACACTCTCTCTGCTCAGCTAGAAGAATGCACACACACAGAACACACAAACAACCCAACACAACACACAAAACACACAACGAGGTAGAAGAATAAGGGATGCTACGATGAAGCGGCTCAGATTGGGCAGCACTCTCTGCTCAGCCTCTCTCAAGGTCAAACCATGGTTGACCACATGGGCAGATTACTCTCCTTGTTCTTAGTCTTCCTCCTTCTCCACCTTCACCTCTACCTCTACCTCCACCCCCCCCCCCCCCCCCCCCCACCTCTCTCTGCTAAGTTTGCTTCCCATTGTTCTCCAAACACAGGAGTGCTCACATGTAGCCTTTTTCATCCATACCAAAGGTCTGATTGCAAAGTGAACATTTACGTTTGCACATGTACAGAGTGAAAGTGATCAATTGGTAATTGAGCTCAGCTTGTTGAACAGTGTTGCAGTGTTATAGTTCTGCTGAATGAGTTATGAGTTACAACTGGAAAAACTGTGAGGTTCATATCTAAGAGCTCTCCAAAACTGCTTATGATCATATATTTAGATCATCAACTAACTGTTATAGTTTTTGGTTCTTCATCAAATATTTGTCAGCCATCAAATAAATAGTATTTGGTTTCCTGAGAAATATTCAAAATACTTTCAACTATTACTTGTTTTTCTGATACCTGTATTTGAATGTCCAATAAAATAGTTACCTTTTAGTTGAAATTCTATAAAAACTATATTCTACTACTTTGAATATTTGAAAAATTGTATTTTCAAATTAACAATAAAATACAACTATTTTCTGACCAAGGCTGGTGTGTGTTATGTGTGTGTGTTGTGTGTTTTGTGTGTGTTGTGTGAGTTACGGGTTTGAGTCATTGTGACTCATGGGACAATTTTAGTGTGTAAACAATTGGGAAACACTGTGAAACGTTAGAGACTCACTGATGTTGCCAGTGAACTTTACTATTCCACAATTACAGTATTTATTGTCATTTAAGAGACTCATGGGGTTGGATGCAAGTTTCATCCCCCAGAAACTCAAATTCATAGACAAGGCTGGATTCAATTTAGCGAAGACAAGGAGGAGAGGAAGGAACATCATACCATCATTGAGGTACCTGGCCACATTGGGGGAAATGTCACCATATGTGCAGCTATGAGCCACAATGGGGTCCTGCTGCCATGCCACCCTTAGGCCATGCAACACTGACCATCTCTTTCATTTCCTGAACACCTTACATTACAATCTTTTTCAGCCAGAGGAGAGAGGGCCAGGTGATCCTGAGCAGCAAATGTAGGTTATAATTTGGGAAACGTGACTTTTCATCAGGCTGCTCAGGTCTGCAACTGGTTCCATCATGATTTTTTATGTTTGTTATTTAACTAGGCAAGTCAGTTAAGAACAAATTCTTATTTACAATGACGGCCTACACCGGCCAAACCCGGACGACACTGTGCGCCGCCCTATGGGACTCCCAATCACGGCCGGTTGTGATACAGCCTGGATTTGAACCAGGATGTCTGTAGTGACACTTTTAGCACTGAGATGCTAAAAGTCGGGAACCCAACCATCCCAGGTTTGCAATTCTCTATCTCTCACCATATTCCCCACTTCTCAAAACCCATTGGGAGTTGTTTTCAGGATGGCGCTGGAAGGTGTATGATCACATACCCCATGAAGGTATGGCCCTTCTCCAGGCAATGGAGGAGGCCTGTGGTGACATCCCAGCAGAGTCCTGTCAGGGTTGAATGCGTCCTGCCAGAAGATATTTCCCCCGCTGTCTGGCCAAGGACAATACCACCTGTGATGTTGATGAAAATCTGTAGCCGGACCAAAACACAAGACATGACTGATTTTGTTCTCGCAATGGAGTATTTGTTTCTTGACTTATGATTTTGATTTGACTGTATTTAGAAAGTTTCTTTATCCATACAATTGATCTAACATACAGCACTGTAGTACAAATAGGCCTATTTCCTTCCTTTGCATATGCAAAATATATTTACTGTATGTTTTCATTTTTACTGCATGCGTGCTTACAGTATGCTGTTTGACATGTATCGAGTCATGTCGAAATATAAAACAGGCATTTCTGCATTCGTGTTCCTTTCTTGTTTGAGTACACACAAAGAATATAGAATATAACAACACAATCTTAGTCTTTACACCGAAATAGGTTCTGATAGTAGCGTTCTGAATACGTCACATTGGTGTTCTCGTTTGTCACCAAGTTAGACTCATTTGATGCGTGTGTTTCTCATTTGTGTGCAGAGTTTCATTTTGAGCCGGGAGTACATGATTTTGATTGCCGTGTATTACCTTGCAAGATGTCTGTGGGGTTTTGTGTTTAGAGTGTTGAGTAACTGAGATGTAGTATCGGCAAACGAGCGTTAACAATTGGGAAAAACTGTAATATAGCCCATCGCTTATAATTAAATACACCAGGGACATGGAATCACCAAAACATCAAGAGTAGACCACTTTTGAAGCTTCAAAATGACTAACAAATATATTTTCATAATGAGTGACACGTATGGTAATCCAGTAACACATGACAATTTCTTCTACATGTTGTGCTTTGTAATTATTACAATAGCAACGTCGTTGTTACATAGGACTTTGTAATTGCAAAGTAATGGAGTTATCACATAAGAGGAACAGTCACATAAGTAGGTACCAAAACTGTCAGCTCGTTGCTACGCAATTCAAATGCAATTACCAAAGTATTAGGTTACAACATGCTAATAAAATGTTGCTTCAAAACCAACTACAGTTTTATGGTACAGGCACCACAACAGTTTAAAGTGTTACTGAGAATACTAACAGTAACAAATGTCTATTAAGGGTTAAAAGGAAACGAAATATCCCATAACTGCCAATCAACTACAGCCACGGTAGGTGGAAATACATGTTCGTTTTTATTCTGAGCAAACTATCCCGTTAACGATGGTATAGGCAAAGAGGATCAAAGTTGTTTTTGCTTGCTGTTTGCAAATGGCTTTCAATTTCTCTACAGTATTTTTAGGTATCGCAAAATGAATTACAGCTTTCGACCATTTCAGTGGCATGTTGGAAGATTGATATAGTAGTTGAGCATCACAACTTATTTATACTTATACTGTACTGAACGTCATTGGTTCAATGGTTTGACTTGATTATGTACATCAGGGGAAATGGACATTCAGGAGATGTCCGTACATTTACAGAATGTTCATGTAGAAATGAATTTTGTAGATCAAATATGACTGTCAGATAGATTGGAATAGTATGGGAGATTGTGTGTGCTCTATTCATTCTATCTTCAACATGCATTTCCAGATACAGCCCTGCCATTAGTTGAAGGCAGCCAATCCAATAGTTCCTGAGATCTGTATTAAAAGACATATCTTTCAATCTGTATTCAAATAGTTAAAAAAAAAAAAGTAATAACTTTCCAAGATCTGTATTCAAATAGTTTTAAAAAGTAGTACTTTTTGGGGATCTGTATTCAAAGTAACTATTTGTCCCCCAAAACAATGTTTTTTCTTCTTCCAGAAAGCATATTTCAACCATAGCTAGTTATTCCAGGTCTGACAGAGTAAAAGGTAGGTCCTTGTTCATGATGTTCATATTGATAATGGAGCTTGCACCAGAAGATGTGTATCATCTTGGCCCTGCAGGACTGACATTATCTACAGTGACTGGCACTCTGATGTGTACAGTACAGCAACCCAACAGGCTCCATTCATTCATAAATCAATTGTAAAGTTTGACTACTGCAGTCAGTCACAGACCCAGCCAAACGCTGTTAGTCAGCATCACAGTGATCACTTACAGTGCTGTGTAAAATGTGTTCTCTCTATCTCGATCTCTCTCTCTCTGTCTCTCGGCACACCCTTTCTCTCAGACACAGACACCCACCCACCAACCACCCTCACATGCAGTTGATTCTTTTAATAATGATTGTGCCTGGGAGTTGACTTCATGAGCCTCTAGGAGAGAACAGTCTTTTGTGGTGTTTTGTTTATTGTCTCACGGGGGGGAAGAATGAAAAAATAGACAAAACCAACGGGTGTGTGGTGGTAGCGAATGTAATGAGGCTGAAGGAGAATGTGTGTGTGTGTGTGTGTGTGTGTGTGTGTGTGTGTGTGTGTGTGTGTGTATGTGTCTGTGTGTCTGTGTGTGTGTGTGTAATCTTGCTCATTGTTGTTGTGTAATGGTTAGACACAGAGGCAGAGACGAAGATTCAATTATTGTAGTCTGTTCTTATTCACAGCCCATGGCAGTACACACTCAAACACACGTTTGTTTAACTATTCTTGTGTGGACCAAACAATTGAATCCCATTATAAATCCTATTTTCCCTAACCCCTAAACCTAACCTTAACCCTAACATTAACCCCAAACCCCAGCCCTTAACCCTAATTATAACCCTAACCCTAATTGTAACCCTCACCCTAACAACTAAGTCTAAAATAACCTTTTTCCTTGTGGGGACAAGAGAAATGCCCCCACAATTTCCTTGTTTTACTATTTTTTGTGAGGACTTCTGGTCCCCACAATAATTGCAAAAACACACACAAGCATTTACACACAGTTGAATTACCGCCTCACATTTCATACATTTCACTAGCTTGACAGGAGCTTAAATATTGTTCAGTGTGTGTGTATGTGTGTGTGTGTGCATGCGTGTGTCTGTGTGTGTGCATGCGTGTGTGTGTATGTGTGCATGCGTGTGTGTGTGTGTGTGTGTGTGCATGTGTGTGTGCATGTGTGTGTGTGTGTGCGTGCATGCCTCACACATTAACACTCCAAAACAAAGTAATTTGAATATCCCCAAGGAGCAATAACCAAATCTGCCAAAGATAAAATAATGATAATTCTATGAAAAGCAATCTTGGGGCATTTTGTGATTATGATTATTTATTTGAGCCCACGGTACAGTCGGCCCCAGAATAAACGCCACTATCGATCGGTTTTAAGATATGAAAACACCTGCAGGCCTCACATCACTCCTACCTGTCTCTCACCTGCTTTCTCTCTCTCCTTCTCCATCCCTCTTTTCCTGTTCCTCTCTCTCAGTCTCCCTGTGTGACCCAGCCTAACCTAGCCTAGCCCAACCCAGCCAAGCCTAGTCTAACCCAGCCAAGCCCAGCCTAGCCTAACCCAGCCAAGCCTAACCTTGCCTAACCCAGCCAAGCCTAGCCCAGCAAGCCTAGCCAAACCCATCCAGCCCAGCCAAGCCCAACCCATCCTAGCCCAACCCAGCCCAACCCATCCTAGCCTAACCCAGCCTAGCCAAGTCTAGCCCAGCCAAGCCTAACCCATCCAGCCCAGCCAAACCCAACCCATCCTAGAACAACCCAGCATAGTCCATCCTAGCCTAACCCAGCCCAGCCAAGCCTAACACATCCAGCCAAGCCAAGCCCAACCCAGCCTAGCCCAACCCAGCCCAGCCAAGCCAAGCCCAACCCAGCCAAGCCTAACCCAGCCTAGCCCAAACCAGCCCAGCCTAGCCCAACCCAGCCAACCCATCCAGTTCAGCCAAGCCCAACCCAAGAGAGAGAGAGAGAGAGAGAGAGAGAGAGAGAGAGAGAGAGAGAGAGAGTTGTCTAATGAAAGTTGGAGAGGAGAACAGAGGGAGAGAACAGAGTGATAGAGATTAAAAAAGATTGATGACCAGCAAGGAAGGAGATGTAAGTATGAATTATTTACATGCGTAAGGGATTTACAGTATGTCAGCTGGTCAGGTATCGACCCTCTACCCTCTCTCTGTTGTCTGTACCCTTTCCTCTCATCTCTCTCCTCCTCCTCCTCCACCCTCTAACCTCTCTTTTTCTCACCTCTCAACTCGCCTGATCTTTCTGTTTCACCTCCCATCTACCCTCCTCTAACCCTCACCTCTTCTCTAGCTTGCTCTCCCCCTCGTCTCGCTGCACTACCTCATCTCTAGAAAAAGAGAAGAGAGTGACCTGACTATGGAGAGAGATAGGAAGAGAGCAATATCGTGCCTAACAT
>NC_143046.1:32042500-32047500 GCF_057628025.1 Oncorhynchus mykiss
AAAATGGAGAAGTAGAAAAACAGCGTATAAACAATGGAGGTGAAAGAGAAAGTATGTGTTGACATCATTACCCTAAAGCACCCTGAAAATTACCCTCCATATAGCTTTGGCTGCATAAAATCCCTTTAATACGAAGGCCTCCCTACACGGGAGTACTGCACTAGAGATCAGCGGGGAAATAGCACTGGCCAACTCAGAATGAACCCAGTTTTCACTCTGTTTTTCACTGCTCTGTCATAACACAAATCCATGCTGTAACAGCCACTTCGGTGTTGTTCAAAGGCTACCTCTCGTTGTGTGTGGCAGTGGCATCGTTAAAACCCAAAGCTTTATAACCTTGTTCAGACGTATTACATGCTACAACTGGATTTGCAGTGTCTATGACAAATCAGCGATAGATGTGACCAACTTTTGGGAAGGAATCAGATTTTCTCTTTTAAAGAAACGAAATGCCGGGGGGAAATAAGGCTATTAGCCAGCACATATTTCATATTTTGCCGTACGTAAGCCTCTTAGTGTATAGAGAGAGACGCACCTAGGATGCCAGGCAGACCTCTTCCAGGCAGATAATCCAGCTCCCTTAAGTAATCGCGTGTTAGGTGATCAAACGGATGAGGAACCTGCGAATAAGAAAATGTAAGAGCTGCAAATCCACAGGAACAAATCTCATTAAGTTAAAACCTCTGACTCTACTGGCAATATTGTCTTATTTACTGACTTCTGAGAAACGTTGATGTCACACGTTCCCCTATAAGACAAAATATAGCTCATCAACGGGTTTGTTTTTTTGCTGTTAAACTTCTCCCCTGCTGTCTAACACATACGTCTGTGCATTAGTCTTTGGATAACGAAACATCAGTGGGAGAATTCACACAACAATTTGTTTCATTTACACCCTGGGAATATAGATTCTCCCACGTCCAACATGAATTCAAAGGGACATGTGGTATAATATCAAGCTGAAAATGATCAATTGGATCAAATCAGTTGGGTGTTGACACTTTTTAAACCAAGGCAAAGTTGGAATCGGAAGGTGTGAGGAAAACATAATTATATAATTGGCTATGTTCAGTTAGACCTGATGAAAAAAAAACTGACTGATTAGAATAGCAGGAGACTGAGGAGGAGCTATTCATATGGTAATTAAAACAAGCCCTGGGGCCTTTACCCTCCCTCTGACATCACGTCCTGTGTTGCGTTGAATACCCCCCCCCCCCCCCATCCACTTCCTTTAGAGCTCTCGAGGGTGGCCCTGCAGGCTAGTAGATGGTTAAACACAAGGCAGAACATGTTCAATCCTCTAAGAAATAAACCTACCTGCAGACAATCCAAAGCTATAAACTGTAATATTAATTTGTTGAAACATCCCTGTAGGATATGAGTTCTGATCATCATCCAAGTGACTGATTTCATCACAAAATGTATTTAAAAAAATAAAAAATAAAAATAATCTCACACTATATTTTTTCAAACCTGTCTATTCTTTCCTCTCTGGATACTCGGTTATGATCACAGAATCCCAATCATTGAGTTTCTCATAAAACAAAGTGTGTTCTCCAACTGAATGGAAAGTGTGTTCTCCAACTGAATGAAAAGTGTGTTCTCCAACTGAATGGACAGTGAAATGTGTCAATTTTCAACTAAGAACGGGACATAAAAATACCTAGCTCCTCTACATAGATGTCCAATGTCTCCCTCCCTCCTTCCCTCTCTTGTGAACCTCTTCCTCCTGATTTGTTACAGTATGAATAGCTATGTTAAATAGCTGTTGGCGACATTCCCCTCTCACCTCTGCCCTGTGCCGCGCTGCACAGAGCCCAGCCTCTTAACATGCTGTAATTCTGGAATGGATTTAGCTCGCTTGTTTGGGCTGAGAGAAAGGTCTCCTGTCAGTCAGGGGCTGGGGGAATGCTGTGCTGTGGTCAGGACAGCTCTAAATCTAATTACCATATAAATGCCATTGACAGAGGGGCTAGGGGTCTAGAGGCGGACTGCATGGGGAGGTGAGACTAGGGCCTCAGCGCCCAAGGAGAAAAGGGGGTACCCTTGGTTTCATGGCTATTCACTTGATCAACCGCGCCGCTAGCCTGTGTTTATGAGTGTGTATGCCTGGTTTCATGGCTGTTTCTCAGATCAAGCCCTACCGCTGTAAGGGATATGGAGAGATTAGGGGGGGGGGGGGTTCTCAAGATGTGCTAGAGTCTGAACTCAGGACCCCCAGGGCTATTCATGACACGTATACATTAAGACCCAGGTCCATGTGAAACACTGCCTCTGCCTGCTGTATTAGCGCATCAGATGCAAACAACCAAACACATTTAGCAGGTTTAATAGTGTACATTTAATGGCTAATGATAACCATTAAATCTGTCATATTACCCATTTTGGGGGAAATATGTGTAAATAAAGGTTTATATTTGTCCAAGCAATGAACGTTACGTTTGAAATTATAATATTGCATATAAGTACTTCAAATTCAAGTAGGAAGAGTGGATGGTGGTAGATTAGAGAATTCAGAGCTGTTTGATAAGGAAATGCACTCAGGAGAAACTTTGAACACAGTACAATTAGCTACCAGAGCAATTGAATCGCATTATCCACATCGTGGGCAGACATCAAACATCTGGATGTGAAATGTGATTATGTGGCCTAGAAAGAAAGATAATACAAACTGAGGCTGCTCATCATGATCACAACACAATTATATTGTCTAGTTTCTCAGCTCTCGTAATTATTCCTACAGTATTGTCCTTCAGCTTGTCGCTCTATGAATGCATTCATATGGTTACTGTCGCTTTATTGTCGCAACGAGTCATGAATCAAATGCAAAAAGGAAACAATGTCTGTTTAGACTTTTTTGTCTTCTCCTTTGCAAATGGACTGTATTTCTCCTCTCCAGCCATATCCAGCCTTGTCTTTCTGCTACAGAGAATATGGTTTGTTTGTTCGGTAACAAAGCTCAACCTGTCTAGTAACACATTCCAATCTGCAGTCTATAAAAAAAAAATATACACATACAGTATTAAAACAAACATGGGAACATCAAGCATGAAACGGAACTGAGGTAACAGACAGATCGAGAGAGAGAGAGAGAGACAGAGCAGGCTGCCAAGTGCCCTAGTATTGTCCAGATCTTTCAGAGGGGTGAGACAGAGCTACAAGAATCTTCCAGGGGTCTTTCACTTGTCCTCATGCCCTGCAGTGTTCCCACGGCCTTGTCTATCTCTAGCTTACAATCTAACAACCCCCTTTCTCTCAATGTATCCAAACACTGTTTCTGTTTCCGTGATCACTCCCGCCATTCCGGGTTCTTTCCTTGGAAGTGCAGCGCCCCAAAAGGAGATGCCAGTAATCCAATCAGAGACACTTGACTGGTAGAGCTAATTATGACTGGAGACCGTTGTTCCCTTGGTGAGTACCAATCTCTAGGTACAGTGAACCAAACACCACAGACATCTGGAAAAACAGTTAGGCTGTTCCTCTCTGTTTCTCAGCGACTATGGGAATGCTAATAACTACCAATTAATCCACTCTATCCCAGAGTCGTTACTTTCTTTAAAGGTCTGGCTTCTTTTATGCACTGGAGAATGGCCTCAAACCTTTGAGGAACTCTGTCCTGAAAGCCGTCTGAATTTCACACAATGAAGCACTATTGGACAATAGTTTTTCTCTAATTATGCATGGGCACACACACACACACACACACACACACACGCACACACACACACCCGTCTGAGTGTGTGCGTGTGGGTCCAGTATATCCCTCCTTAAGGCGGTGGGAGTTGGTGAAGCGTTCTAAGAGGATTGGGACTCAGATAGCAGTTTATTAGTTTGTCTGTATGGAGCTGGGTTCTGCTGCCTTACAACAGCTCAACAGGATTTCCATGGCACTTGACTGCATAGCTGGTGACATATGGGCTTTAGTACACCCTGAGAGAGAGACCCACCCCCCGCTGCTCTTTGTGTGTTTTCAACATGGGGATTTACCACCACGGGACAATTTAAATCTCCATTCTGAAGTGTGAGCGCACTTCACATAGTGCATACCATTATAAACTCTCCCTCTGTCTCTCTCTCCCGCCTCCTCCCTCCCCCCCTCTTTCTCTGTCTCCCCCTTTCTCTCTCTCTCTCTCTCCCTCTGTCTCTCTCTCTTCCACCTCCTCCCTCCCCCTCTCTTTCTCTGTCTCCCCCTTTCTCTCTCTCTCTCTCCCTCTGTCTCTCTCTATTTCTCCATCTCTCTTTCTGTCTCACCTTCACTGTATAGTGGAGAGAAAACAGTATATTACTGATCATAGCCTTGGCTCTCTCTCTCTGCCTGGCCTTGCTGTTGTATCCTGTGTCTAGGGAAAGGATCTTCTGTAAAGCAGTGCGTAACTGAAGCAGCAGGGTCACTTCATATTTCCGTCATCACGCTCTTGTCATCCCAGATACAATCCACAAAGTGCCTGTACCCCCCCCCCCCCCACACACACACACAGACAGACACACACACTCACACAGACAGACAGAGAGAGAGAGAAGCTCAGGCACTCAGGACATGCATCCCCTCAAACTCACCTACACACGTCTCTACTGGGTCTGATGTGCCAACCTCTCTTCACATCCTGCCCACCGCCACACACACACTCTCCCTCCATCCCTCTCTCCGCACCCCTCTCTTTGTCTGTGTGCATCTGTGTGATGGACGGTTACAGTCTGGTCGTCAGGAGAGCGACACAGCGGACTGACATTTCCCATCTGTGTCCCTAAGCGTTGGACCTGCCCCCCCTTCCCCCCACCGCCCTACCTGTGGACGGTAACTTCACATCCTATCACATTCAACCATGACACAAGGCTTTCTCTTCTCCCTCTCCCTCTCCCTCCTTCTCTCGCTCTGCCCTGAAAACTTTGTCTCTTGTTTCTTTTGTCTTTGTGACCAACTCACGTCTGCACTGCAGTTTTCATTGATCTCATTCATTAGCTGGTAACGGACAGAAAGGCAGGTTGTGAAGTGCTGCTTA
>NC_143046.1:32240000-32337500 GCF_057628025.1 Oncorhynchus mykiss
GCACCTCTGGAACGGTCGTTAAGACACTAACAGCTTACAGACGGTAGGCAATTAAGGTCAAAGTTATGAAAACTTAGGACACTAAAGAGGCCTTTCTACTGACTCTGAAAAACACCAAAAGAAAGATGCCCAGGGTCCCTGATCATCTGCGTGAACGTGCCTTAGGCATGCTGAAAGGAGGCATGAGGACTGCAGATGTGGCCAGGGCAATAAATTGCAATGTCCGTACTGTGAGACGTGTAAGACAGCGCTACAGGGAGACAGGATGGACAGCTGATCGTCCTCGCAGTGGCAGACCACGTGTAACAACATCTGCACAGGATTGGTACATCTGAACATCAAACCTGTGGGTCAGGTACAGGATGGCAACAACAACTGCCCGAGTTACACCAGGAACGCACAATCCCTCCATCAATGCTCAGACTGTCAGCAATAGGCTGAGAGAGGCTGGACTAAGGGCTTGTAGGCCTGTTGTAAGGCAGGTCCTCACCAGACATCACCGGCAACAACGTCGCCTACGGGCACAAACCCACCATTACTGGACTAGACAGGACTGGCAAAAAGTGCTCTTCACTGACGAGTCACGGTTTTGTCTCACCAGGGGTGATGGTCGGATTCGCGTTTATCATCGAAGGAATGAGTGTTACGCTGAGGATGGTACTCTGGATCGGGATCGATTTGGGCGGTGTGTCACATCATCATCGTACTGAGCTTGTTGTCATTGCAGGCAATCTCAACGCTGTGTGTTACAGGGAAGAAATCCTCCTCCTTCCTGTGATACCCTTCCTGCAGGCTCATCCTGACATGACCCTCCAGCATGACAATGCCACCAGCAATACTGCTGGTTCTGTACATGATATCCTGCAAGACAGGAATGTCAGTGTTCTGCCATGGTCAGCGAAGAGCCCGGATCTCAATCCCATTGAGCACGTCTGGGACCTGTTGGATCGGAGGGTGAGGGCTAGGGCCATTCGCCCCCAGAAATGTCCAAGAACCTGCAGGTGTCTTGGTGGAAGAATGGGGTAACATCTCACAGCAAGAACTAGCAAACCTGGTGCAGTCCATGAGGAAGAGATAAACTGCAGTACTTAATGCAGCTGGTGGCCAGATACTGACTTTACGTTACTTTTTTAGTCAAATGTCTATGGAACTTGTTCAGTTCATGTCTCAGTTGTTGAATCTTGTTATGTTCATACACATATTTACACATGTTGAGTTTGCTTAAAATAAACGCAGTTGACAGTGAGAGGACGTTACTTTTATTGCTGTGTCTCTAATATGGTCATACATTTGGCAGGAGGTTAGGAAGTACATCTTACTTCCCACCTCATTTGTGGGCAGTGTTCACATGGCCTGTCTTCTCTTAAGAGCCAGGTCTGCCTTCGGTGATCTTTCTCAATAGCAAGGCTATGCTCACTGAGTCTGTACATAGTCAAAGCTTTCCTTTGTTTTGGGTCCATCACAGTGGTCAGGTATTCTGCCACTGTGTACTCTCTGTTTAGGGCCAAATAGCATTCTAGTTTGTTCCTTTTTCGTACGCACTTTCCATTGTTTCAAGTAATTATATTTTTGTTTTCTCGTGATTTGGTTTGTTCTGATTGTGTTGCTGTCCTGGGGCTCTGTGGGGTCTGTTTGTGTTTGTGAACAGAGCCTCAGGACCAGCTTACTTAGGGGGCTCTTCTCCAGGTTCATTTCTCTCTAGGTGATGGCTTTGTTATGGTAGGTTTGGGAATCACTTCCTTTTAGGTGGTTGTAGAATTTAATCTCTTTTCTGGATTTTTATAATTAGCAGGTATCGGCCAGGTATCGAGTCTCAATTTGGTATTTGTCTAATTTTGTGAATTCTTGGTTGGTGAGCGGACACCAGACCTCACAACCATAAAGGGCAATGGGATCTATACATTATTCAAATATTTTTAGCCAGATCCTAATTGGTATGTCAAATTTTAAGTTCCTTTTGATGGCATGGAAGACCCTTCTTAACTTGTCTCTCAAATTGTTCACAGCTTGGTGGAAGTTACCTGTGGCATTGATGTTTAGGCCGAGGAATGTATCGTTTTTTTATGTGCTCATGGACAACGGTGTCCGTATGGATTTTGTATTTGTGGTCCTGCCAAATGGACCTTTTTTGCAAAACCATTATTTTTGTCTTACTGAGATTTACTGTCAGCGCCCAGGTCTGCAAGAATCTGTACAGAAGATCGACTTGCTGCCCTTAGTTGGGGACAGAATCCCCAGATCATCAGCAAAAAGTAGACATTTGACTTCAAATTCTAATAGGGCGAGGCCGGGTGCCTCAGACTGTTCAAGTTCCCTCCCCAATTCATTGATATATATGGCTTAAGCTGCATCCCTATCTCACCCCCCAACCCCACCCCCCGGCCCTGTGTACATAGATTTTATGTCATATGTTTTTCTCCTAACACCACTTTCCATCAATTTGTATAGCAGACCATCATGCCAAATTGAGTCTAAATCTTTCTTGAAATCAAAAAAGCATGAGAAAACTTTGGGTTGTTTTGGTTTGTTTGTTTGTCAATTAGGGTGTGAAGAGTGAATTCTCTCTCTCTCTCTAAATCCCTTGTTGTAAATCAGCTTCAGCTTATCTGTCAGCTGACAAAAAGGGCCAATGTCTTTTACTCTCTCCTCCACTTCCCTGCCTCTCCTCTCCAATCTCTCCCTCGATCTGAGACAACTGCTTTCACAGGTAGATCTGTGTCTGAGCCCACCTTCCCTCTGTATACCTGCCTCACTGGGATCTTTCTTGTTTTGGAGACCATGATGCTCCATATAACTTTGTCTAAAAGGGATATTTCACCATCGAAACAAACTTTACCAGATCTTTTCAAAAGTTAAAATGAGTCCTTCTGCATTTATTCTATAGGCTATACATTAAAACTCTGCAGTCTTGATGTCCTGAAGAAATTGAAAAATTGAGCCCAATTGTCCGAATTGTCACAGTTGCACAAAACATTCAGTTAGCAAATTGATTCAGTTAGCAAAGTTTGAAAGCCGAACTCTTAAACTGTTTGTACTTGTGTTGTTCTCCATCCTCAAATCTATGTACCAATTTAGTTTTATTTATTTAGTGTTGATTACAGATTGGACCATTACAGAGTCAAATGTGATTCCTGTTTTTGACCATATTACCACAAAACCTCATCATATCCCCTCGAGATCTGTCCTAATTACCGCTAGAACACAAATGTGCAGGAACACAATCAAAACAGGAAGCAAATGTACATCTTTAACTAATATTAGCTAAATATGGGGGATTGGAAAATAGGCAGATAATTGCATCGATAGAAGCCACAATCTACCTGCAATATTAAAGCTGATCTACCCCCCCCACCCCCCAAAAAAACAGCTAAATAGAACAAACAAAGTAGATGTAGGCTGGCATGAAGGATCGGGAGACAGACGCAGGAATGCGTAATGGGGTCTTTATTGTACCCAAATCACGGCATGCTGTGTAAAAGCATGGGGACGAAGACCAAAAACCACTACAAAAACACAGGTTTGAACCCAAACAGAAGATAACACGCGCACAATGATTAACACTCGGGATGAGACCGGAAATCATCTGAGCAATCCACAAGGGCACGAAAGCCCAAAACACAAAGCACAGGTACACACATGCAACAACCAACAGACATTGTAACAATATTCAACCCCCCAATGGAAACCAAAGGGCACACTTATGCAAGTACTAATCAGTGGGAATAGGGGCAGGTGTGTGTAATGAAAGTTCTGGAGGGATCTGTGACATTAGCAGTTCAAGTTTCAACTTGTTATTTGCTAGCTGACTTTTTGTTGCAAAATTTGCTACAATTGTGCAAGAATTACATGGTACAATTGTTTTTATCCATCCCATATGGCAGTCAAGATACCAGAGTTGTTTATGGAATAAATCCAGTGGGACCTGGGGTGTATTCATTAGACGGATTTAGTTATAAAAACGTTTTGTCTGTTGAAAATAGTTTTGCTACGAAAACCGTTTACTGTTAGCTCTAGGAACCAAACGGAAGAAAACCAAACGAAATGGGAAGGGACCTACCTGAATTTGTCCAATAGAAACTATCGCTTTTGTTTTGAAACATTTTCAGTTTGGAGTAAACGGTTTCCGTTGCAGTGGCAACACACCATACATTTTGCAACGTAAACCGACTAATGAAAACACCTTAGGACACAGCTGGACTATAGGACACTAAAAAGGTTTCAAAATCTGTCCTACACAGATCAAACTAGGCCTGGTTCCTCTACAATACATAAACATTATACTATAACAGTAACCGTTCAACTCCATATTATAACAACCTATAGTTTTGGAAAACAGATTCCCTCATGCTAGGCCAGTTATTCAGATGAAGAGTGATGGCTTTGGTGTAGAGAGGGGGGATCCTAAATGGCAGATAGAAGAATTGTAAATCGCTCAGCAGCAGCAGCCATTACTGTCACAGACAGACTAACAGTAGTGTATGGTCCTCATTGTGACGGCATGGAGCAGCTCGCTCACACAACAGAGAAAGGTCAGCTAGAGTTGCATGGCTGCAGGCTAGGTATAACTGCTCCTCACATAGTCGCTTGTCTGGCCAAAACGTGTAGCCTGTTCACGCACAAATGTGAAGACCGTTCAATTAAAACATCGAATTCAATTTCAAAACATCTTACTGTCCGTCTAATTTATGCAGGAGACTCTTTCTCGTATGCAAAACATCATGTTGCATGCAGTTGTATGCAATACACATGAACACTTACTAAAAGCTCCCACACAAATGCAAACTCTATCTTCTCTTTCTCTTCCTCTCTCCCTCTCTCCTTCTCTTCCTCACTCCCTCTCTCCTTCTCTCCCTCACTCCTGAACACCTACACAAAGGCACTTCCAACCCATCCTGGGCATTCAGACTCTGCAATAAAATGCTAGATTCAAATCTATGGACGTATGGTCCTGTATCATGTATCCCCTTCTCATTAGGAAGTAACCTTAACATGCTGTCACTGCTGACCTTTCCCTGAGTGGCCTCCACACAGGTTGCTATTTATTGGCATGAATCTTGCCCTGGAGGCAGCTCTACAGAGAGGTCACTAGCTGGCACAGCCAAAAAGTCATACAATCGGATTTTAAACCTAACCCTAACATTAACCCTGACCTTAACCACACTGCTAACTTTAATGCCTAACACTTTTTTTAATGATATATCCAATTTTGACTTTGCTGCTGGCCCATCTAACAAAAATTGCTCAGTTCTGCCTCCAGAGCAAGATTCATGACAATTAATGTCAACCTGCGGCCTCCCCGGCCTCCCCGCCCACAGCAACAGCGTGTCATATAGAGTTAGCAATTAGCATTAGCCAAAGCTCAAAATGTATTTTACATTTTTTTCATAGGTTTCTATATACTAGGTAATTAGTATATAGAATGTGGAATGACTTCAGTGGCATGGGGTCAGTGGTGACTTCACAACCCAAACTAATTCAAATGATACCTTTACTGCGGTTTAAGTACTAGGACTATTTTTGTTTTATTTATTTGATTTCAGCTTTATTTAACCAGGTAAGTCAGTTGAGAACAAGTTATCATTTACAACTGCGAAAGGGGGAGTTGGCTTTGGGGGTGACCAGTGAAATAAACCTGCTGGAGTGCTTGCTATGGGTGGGTGCTGCTATGGTGACCAGTGAGCTGAGATAAGGCGGGGCTTTGTCTAGCAAAGACTAATAGATGACCTGTTCTATTTACCAATAGAACAAACTGTGTATAATATTTCATTACGAATAGCAGTTCTCTATTAGGCTGTATCACGTTGCTTATTTTGGTACGTAAGTTCTATTGCAATATACTGTATAGTGTATTGAGTTGTATGGTGTGGTCGTGTGTTGAACCTTACTCTGACCTCTGTAATGTGCAGCATGTAGCCAAATCCACATCATCATTCCCTGTGTGTCTACAGGTGAGCCTGCGGGGAGAGAGGTCATGACCCCAGCCCTCTGCTGCTGCTAGCAGGGCTATAGAAAGCTCATTACACACTAATGGTGTTGGCAAAGCTGCTCTCGCAGGTGCAGCCTAGAGATGTGTGTGTGTGCATGCTCGTACCCGGGGGCGTGTATTTGTATGTGCATTGCCAGTGTGTAGGCATTGCCTGTGCGCGGTATGTGTGAGTGTGTCTGTGTACATGCATCAATGGAGAACTAATCAAACAGCTTTCCAGAGATAATAATTCTCTATTGGGGATGATAATGGAAGAAGGCAAACGCTAGGGGCGGAGTCTTCAGAGGCACAAAGGAGATTGTAACTGACTGGCAGTGTGACATTCAAAACACTAACTTTCACTATATAGCCAAAACACAGAGAACTAAACAGAGAGGATAACATAAAACATTGGATGGGATAATAATTAGAGAATGAATAGTTAGGTTGCAAATAGCCTATATTTGATTGATTTGCGATTGCACTTGTGTGCAAGTAGTTTTTTCATAGAAAAAAAAACATTGTGGGGGAAAAAGCTAATATTTGTATAATGGCTGAGATTCACTTTGAGTGCTCTGGAATGAATGAATCATGCAAGATAGAAATAAATCTAATAGAAAGAAGGGAACAAAAACACTGGGGAATATGTCCGCTGTAACTTGTAATAAAATATCCAATTAAATCACATTTTATTTGTCACGTGCCGAATACAACCTTACCGTTAAATGCTTACTTACAAGCCCTTAACCAACAATGCAGTTTAAGAAATAGAGTTAAGAAAATATGTACAAAATAAACTAAAGTAAAAAATTTAATTAAAAGCAACGCAATAAAATAACAATAACGAGGCTATATACAAGGGGTACCAGTACGGAGCCAATGTGCGGGGGTGCAGGTTAGTCGAGGTAATTTGTACATGTAGGTAGGGGTAAAGTCACTATGCATAGATAATAAACAGTGAGTAGCAGCAGAGTAAAACAAAAGGGGAGGGCGTTGTAAACGTAAATAGTCCAGTTGGCCAATTGATGAATTGTTCAGCAGCCTTATGACTTGAGGGTAGAAGCTGTTAAGGAGACTTTTGGACCTAGGCTTGGTGCTCTGGTACCGCTTGCCTTGAGGTAGCAGTATAAGGGCACAAGGCGAGACCCAGATGTAGACACGGGAGGCAGATGGTTTGAGTTTTTGATATTTATTACATCCAAAAGGGGTAGGCAAGAGAATGGTAGAGGACAGGCAAAAAGTCAAAACCAGTTCAGAGTCAAGGAGGTACAGTGTGGCAGGCAGGCCCGAAGTCAGGTCAGGCAGAATGGTCAGGCAGGTGGGTACAGAGTCCAGAAAACAGGCAAGGGTCAAAACTGGGAGGACTAGTAAAAGAGATTAGAAAAGGCAGCAGCACGGGAAAAACACGCTGATGAACAAGATGAACTGGCACAGAGAGACAGGAAACACAGGAATAAATAGACCAGGGATAACAAGCGACACCTGGACGGGGTGGAGACAATAACAATGACAGGTGAAACAGATCAGGGTGTGACAGAGAGAACAGTCTATGACTTCGGTGACCGGAGTCTTTGACAATTGTTTGGGTCTTCCTCTGACACCGCCTAATATATAGGTCCTGGATGGCAGGAATCTTGGCCCCAGTGATGTACTGGGCCGTACACACTACCCTCTGTAGCGCCTTACAGTCAGATGGCGAGCAGTTGCCATACCAGGCGGTGATGCAATCGGTCAGGATGCTTTTGATGGAGCAGCTGTAGAACCTTTTGAGGATCTGGGGACCCATGCCAAATCTTTTCAGTCTCCTGAGGGGGAAACGACTGTCTTGGTGTGTTTGGAATATGACAGTTTGTTGGTGATGTGGGCACCAAGGAACTTAAAACTCTAAACCGACTCCACTACATCCCCGTCGATGTGAATGGGGGCGTGTACGGACCTCCTTTTCCTTTAGTCCACGATCAGCTCCTCTGTCTTGATCACGTTGAGGGAGAGATTGTTGTCCTGGCACCACACCATTGTCGGTGATCAGTCCTACCACTGTTGTGTTTTCAGCAAACTTAGTGATGATGTTGACAGGAGGGAGGGGACTAAGCACGCGCCCCAGAGGGGCCCCCACTGAGGATCAGTGTGACGGATGTGTTGCAGGGCGGCCGGTCAGGAAGTCCAGGATCCAGTTTCAGAGGGAGGTGTTTAGACCCAGAGTCCTTAGCTTAGTGAGGAGCTTTGTGGTAACTATGGTGTTGAACGCTGAGCTGTAGTCAATGAACAGCATTCTCACATTTGTTACTTTTGTAGAGAAGGGAAAGGGCAGTGTGGAGTGCGATTGAGATTACATTATCTGTGGATCTGTTGGGGCGGTATGCAATGTTATGTGGTTCTACGGTTTCCGGGATCATGGTTTGTGTGAGCTGTGACCGGCCTTTCAAAGCACTTCCCGTCTGGCCCCGCGGCCTTGTGAATGTTGGCTTATTTAAAGGTTTTGCTCACATTGATTATGGAGAGTATGATCAAACAGTCGTCCGGAACACCTGGTGCTCTCATGCATGCTTCAGTGCTGCTTGCCATTGTGTTTTAGTAGCTTTCACAAATATTTTCAAATGCAGTAAGATGTCATTTGAAATCTCAGCAAAATCCACGTAGTATTGACATGGATGAGAGTGTATATTAAGACAAAGTTTAATATCTTTAAACCTCTACAAAAGCTAAGAACAATGAATCTCAATTTGAATTATGAAGTATATATTGCCAAGCTCTCCACTTTTCTTAGACAGCAGATATCACCAAATTATGTTAAAGTATGGCGAGTGGGAGAAGATATTGGAAAAACTCAATTGTGAAAAATGTTGGCATGGGTTTGTTGCAGTTGCAGAATGCAGATGAGTCTCTGTCCCAAATGGCATACTACTCCCTATATAGTATACAACTTTTGACCGGTGAAGTGTACTACCGCCACCACGCCGACCACTCTTCGACCCTCTCTCCAGCCCACTCCCGTGTATATGGCCAATTAGGTACACCCCCCTTCCTCCCTTTCCTTCCTCCCCCTGTCATCCCTGCTCCCCGGGCCTACCACTCCTGTGACAGCGCGGTATTGGCACCTGAGAAGCAGTGTGTGTAATGAAAGCATCCCAGGCTTAGCCCAGGGACTGAGAGTTAGTGTCTGCCAAACCCCCAGGTCCTGATGGCACTTCCTCTCCTGGCAGGGACACACCACACAGCTCAGAGCTCAAATCTCTGAACCTCCAACTACTTCTGCTTTTACCTTTTATACACCAGAGGAAAAATACATACTTCCCCACATCCTTTAATTTCTCTATATATTTTCCTTTTCTTAACCTTTCTCTCCTTCTTTTTCTTTATCTCTCCCTACACCCTCCTCTCTCTGTGTTTACCTCCAGCAGGTCTTCTCTGGGAGGGAAGGAGGGAGGGAGTGAGACACCCTCCTCTCTCTCTGTGCTTACCTCCAGCAGGTCTTCTCTGGGAGGGAAGGAGGGAGGGAGTGAGACACCCTCCTCTCTCTGTGTTTACCTCCAGCAGGTCTTCTCTGGGAGGGAAGGAGGGAGGGAAAGAGGGAGCAGTGGAGAGTCCATCTTCCTCAGGGAGGGAGATTTTCAGTGACATCCATCACCCTCCTAATGGTGATAAATGCTCGAACATTAGCATGGCCCACACGTCTCCCCCATCTTCCTTCTAACCATTCCCCCATGGATTTTCCCACTCTTTCTTTGTTTTAGTTATTTCGTTGGGTAATGCAGCAATCTTTGTTTTCTCCACCCAGACTTCCAGGTGCGTGCGAATTAGACGCGTCAATAAATAAGAAAAAAAAGAAAAAAACCCTCTTGTGTCTTGCCTCCTACTGCGCGCGCGACTCTTCCCACTCAACAGCCTCATTCAACTTATCATCATTTTCCCATGATTGATTAACTACTGTCATTCTGTTATGTTATTGTGTTCAGTGCAGCATCTCCCCCACTAACTGTTTTTCAGATCGCCCCTCTCCAGGAAGCAGTGTAGCGGATTTACAGCAAACCAAGATAAACATTTGTCAATGCGGGTATTCTTCTAAATTCGCTCACAAGTGAACACTGTGTTTCTTAGTGCCTCTCATAGAAAATATAGTTTTGTGATTGTGATGAGATATTCCTGACCAAATTTGCCACCATCACGGTTGTCCCTCTAAAATGAAATAATCCGGCCAGTTGAGGTAATAATTATGGCCAATAATACCTCTACAATTCCTCCAGAAATAAGATCATGAACTTCATTAGAAAGCAAGTGCTTATTGGCAATGTGGTCGGATGCCATCGGATTTACGTATATAACGTATATAAATATATGTATTTGAGATATATAGTCTCGAATAGTCTCGAATAAGTGATATCCTGTTCTCATTTCCAATGCCAGCAGAAAACCAGGACTGTCTGAGCAGGGTTGGGAACAGGAGAACCCAATGCCCATGTTATTTTGAGCTGGACACAGTACTAGGCTACCATCCCTATAAGGACACAAGGCGAGACCCAGATGCAGACACGGGAGGCAGATGGAACCTGCTCCAGAGCACTCAGGACCTCAGACTGAGAGACCTGAAAATAGCAGTGCAACAATCCAACCGGACAGAGTTTGAGAGGATCTGCAGAAAAGATTGGTGGAAACTCCCCAAATACAGGTGTGTCAAGCTTGTACCTTCCTACCCAAGAAGACTTGAGGCTGGATTCGCTGCCAAATGTGCTTCAACAATGAACTGAGCAAAGGGTTTGAAAACCTACGTAAATGTGATATTTCAATGTTGTGTTTCTAATGCATTTGCAAACTGTTTTGTCATTATGGGGTGTTACGTGTGGATTGATGAAAAAAACAACTGTAACATAACGTGTGGAAATGGTCAAGTGGTATGTCTACTTTCCAAATGCACTGTAGGTAGAGACTGTTCAGTAAAACAAACAAGAGGTTAAAAATGTTTTACAGGTAAAAAATCTAAAGGAAAGACACTTCAGAGAAAACTTTCTTTTCATTTTTTTTTTTTTTTGGGGGGGGGGGAATATCTGTTGTTCCATGTAGTGAATCCAATTATTCAATGCGTTTGCATGGGCTAATAGCAGTAAGGCCAAACACAATTTTATGTCAAAACATTTTTACGTTAACATTTTTGACACTTCAAAGGGCCTGAAAATTCAAATAGCAAAGAGTTCCTTGGTATGACAGTCTTAAAACAATTCCATGTAGTAAAATAGCCCAGCCTCTTCAATCAGCTCCTCCACCACTGAGCTCTCACAGGTAGTGAGAGCTGTCTTGGTCAAACTGTATAGATTCAACAGTTGGAAAGATGGGGAGAGGTCTTCCATAATGGAGATGCTCTGCTCTTCTGACACCACACTCCAAACAGCAAGTCCTGCAGTCAATAGCTTTGTTTATCTTGATTATTGTCCAGTCATGTGGTCAGGTGCTGCAAAGAAAGACCTAGTTAAGCTTCAACTGACCTAACACTTAACCTCTAATCCAAGTTCTAAACCCTAACCCTAGTCCTAACCCCTAACTTCTAACCCTAGTCCTAACCCCTAGACCATAACCCTAGTACCTACGCTTAATCTTTAACCCTAGTAATAACCCTTTACCCTAGTACCAACCCAAGTCCTAAACCTTACCACTAGTCCTAACCCCTAACCTTAGTCATAACCCCTACCCTTAGTCCTAACATTAATCCTAACCCCTAAACCTACTCCTAACCCTTAGATTATAACCCCTAGTACTAACCCTTAACCTTAATCCTAACCTCTAGACCATAAACCCTAGTACTAACCCTTAACCTTTAACCCTAGTACTAACCCCTTACAATAGTCCCAACACAAGTCCTAAACCTTACCCCTATTCCTAACCCCTACTCCTAGTTCTAACCCTTAACCCCTAACCATTGTCCTAACCCCTTAGCCCAATCCTAACCCTTAACCCCTAACCTCAGTAAAAAAACTAACCTTAGTACAACCCTAGTCCTAACCCCTAACACTAGTCCTAACCTTAATCATAACCCCTAACCCTAGTTCTAACCTCTAACCCCTGCACCTTGTCATAAACCATAACCATATTCCTAACCCCTAACACTAGTTTTAACCCCTAACACTAGTCTTAACCCTAATCCATAACTCTAGTACTAACCCCTGGCCTCTAAACCTAGTCCTACCCCAAACCCTTGTCCTAACCCCTACACCTAGTGCTAGCCCCTAACTCCTAACCATTGTCCTAACCCCTAAACCTTGTCCTAACCCATAACCTTTGTGCTAAACCATACCTATAGTCCTGACCCTTATCCACAGTCCTAACTTCTACCCATAATCCTAAACCATAACCCTAGACCTAACACTAGTCCTAACCCCTAACCCTAGTCCTAACACTAGTCCTAACCCCCAACCCTAGTCCTAACACTAGTCCCAACCCCTAACCCATAACTGTACTTCTAACCCCTAACCCCTAACCCTAGTCATAACCCCTAACTCTAGTCCTAACCGCTAACTCTAGTCCTAGTCCGTAACTCCTAACCCAAGTTCTAACCGCTAACCCTAGTCCTAAGCCTGGTACTAACCCCTAACCCTAGTCCTAAACCCTAAACCTAGTCCTAACCCCTAACACAATCCTAACACCTAACCCTAGTCTTAAACTCTAAGCCATAACACTAGTACCAAACCCCTAATCCTCTAACCCTAGTCTTAATCCCTAACCATTGCCCTAACCCCTAACCCTGGTCCTAACATCTAACACCTAACCCTAGTCCTAACCCCTTCCCCTAGTCCTAACCTCTGCCCCTTGTCCTAACCAATACCACCTAACCCCTGTGCCTAGTCCTAACCCATAACCCTAGTCCTAACCCATAAACTAGTCCTAATCCCTATCCCTGAATTATAATTTTCCCTAGTCCTAATCCCTGCCCCTAGTCCTAACCCATAACCTAGTCCTAATACCTGCCCCTAGTCCTAACCCATAACCTAGTCCTAACACCTAACTCTAGTCCTAACCCATAACCTAGTCCTAACACCTAACTCTAGTCCTAACCCATAACCTAGTCCTAACACCTAACTCTAGTCCTAACCCATAACCTAGTCCTAACACCTAACTCCAGTCCTAACCCTGCCCCTAGTCCTAATCCCTGCCCCTAGACCTAACCCATTACCTAGTCCTAATACCTAACTGTAGTCCTAACCCATAACCTAGTCCTAACACCTAACTCTAGTCCTAACCCCTAACCCTAGTCCTAACTCTAGCAATGCACTACTTTTACATTTGCAGTACTAATGTGACTAGAAAGGACTCTGCTATACGCTTGTTTAGAACAGCCTTGCATACATCCCAGGGTATATTTTAGCTTACATTATCTAGCTAACTTAGTGCTGGAGGTTGGAATGTGTTTTCTAAGAAACAACAAGTACCAACTTGCAGAAAATGCTTCTGTTGTTTCCAGATGCACACACACACACACACACACACACACACACACACACACACACACACACACACACACACACACACACACACACACACACACACACACACACACACACACACACACACACACACACACACACACACACACACTTCATTACAGGGATCTAGAAAGTGATTCATATGGCATATAGACACATTCAGGTAAGATCATATTTTTTATGTGTCAGTAGCTTCACGTTGATGAATAACAGAATATTTTTTTCTGTCCATGAAATAGCTTTCTTGGGGTATTGTATTGTTCCTCTGTTGGATACTGTGATGTGGTTACATGCTGGGCAGACTATAAGAAGATACATATTGACACCATATTGTGAAAGAGAAACGCAATTTACACTGAATGTCAAAAGCCTCGTTATAGATCACAGTACAGGAGATAAACAGGAATTAAATACCACAGCAGATTCCAATACATTTTGAGGTAAGATCTTGGGAACGGGCCCAGAATCGGGCTCTGTGCTCTACTGAATCAGAGTCTGTCAGAGAGCAGAAAACTCAGGAGGAACCAAAAAATGTGGATATGCTGTAAAATGTCCAGATCAGCAGTAGAACTCCTCTCTCGCATCACCAGGGTCAGAGTATGTGCTGCTGACACAGCACTTGACACGTGTGTGTGTGTGTGTGTGTGTGTGTGTGTGTGTGCGCGCCCCCTTGCATTTGTTTGTGTGTCTCTGCATGCATGTACCTACAATTTGTACGTGTGTGTGTGTTTATCAGACAGACTCCCACAGATGCAGTACAGCCCTGAGGGCTCAGAACACAGCATAGAGAGTGCC
The DNA here is from genome assembly GCF_057628025.1 of Oncorhynchus mykiss. Taxonomy (NCBI): domain Eukaryota; kingdom Metazoa; phylum Chordata; class Actinopteri; order Salmoniformes; family Salmonidae; genus Oncorhynchus; species Oncorhynchus mykiss. The sequence continues at coordinate 32,254,230 of NC_143046.1, forward strand.
TATACTGAACTTTTTCTCTCTCCTCTCTCTCTCCCTCTCTCCCTCTCTTCCTCCTACCTGCCACAGGCCAGCGTCTGACCCCGATCAAGCAGCCCAGACCAGAGAGCCCTGGAGCTTGTCTGCAAAGCGAGAGCCACTCATCTGAAACGGGCGGCTCAATCGATCTTCCACATCCAGACCACCTATGCTGAGCAAATCCTCCATTTGTACTTTTCAGACACCTCCCATCTCAGAGGTACTGACATTCCATATCTGTCACTGTATCTCCCTCTCCTTCTATCTTTCTCTCCTCTTTTCTCGCTCTGTCTCTATCTGTTCTCTCCTCTCCTTGCCTGCCCATCATATCATCACGTAAAAATGAAGACATTGGGCAAAACATATTTGCTTTTAATCATTTCCATGATGTATTTCCCTAGTTGTTCTGTGATTGACTCAGGCAGGCCTGTAGACTGTAGACAGGCCCATTAATGGTCCTGCTCAGGGTATTCCCACTGACCAATAAGCTGACCTTGGAGGTCAGCAAAGCCAGGATGTGCAGAGTCCTTGGAAGCCCTCTAATTAAGTTGCTTCTAGGAATCCTGAGGCTGCGCTGCTGCTGGCCAACATCCTCTAGTCTCGATTTACACCCCTGTCAATTACTGGTCAATACTACTTCCTTCCTTTCTCCATCTCTCTCTTTCCCGACTACTCTCTTTCTCTCTCTCTGTCTCTCTGTCTCTCTCTTTTTCTATACATTACATTCTATACACTATACACTGCTTGCAGCTTTGTTCTGGCATCCGGCAAACCCCGATTCGAAGCGTGATTCATCACTCCAGAGTACTTGTTTCCACTGCTCTATAGTCTGATGGCGAGGAGCTTTACACCACTCCAGCCGACGCTTGGCATTGCTCAGGGTGATTTTAGGCTTGTGTGCGGCTGCTCGGCCATGGAAACCCATTTCATGAAGCTCCGGTTCTTGTGCTGACGTTGCTTCCAGAGGCAGTTTGGAACTCGGTAGTGGGTGTTGCAACCAAGGACAGAGGATTTTTACGCTCTTCAGCACTCGCCGGTACCGTTCTGTGAGCTTGTGTGGCCTACCACTTTCAGGCTGAGCCATTGTCTAGACGTTTCCACTTACATTTTGACTGGGGAAGCTCTACATAGACACTGAGTGTACAAAACATTAGGAACACCTTCCAATATTTAGTTGCACCCCTTTTGACCTCAACTTGTCGCGGCATGGACTACAAGGTGTGGAAAGCATTCCACAGCGATTCTGGCCCATGTTGACTCCAATGCTTCCCACAGGTGTGTTAAACAGACTGAATGTCCTTTGGGTGTTGGACCAATCTTGATACACACAGGAAACTGTTGAGTGTGAAAAACTGAACAGCGTTGCAGTTCTTGAAACAAACCGGTGTACCTGGCACCTACTACTATATCCCGTTCAAATGCACTTCAATCTTTTGTCTTGCCTATTCACCGACTGAATGGCACACGTGCACAATCCATGTCTCAATTGTTTAAGGCTTCAAAATCCTTCTTTAGCCTGTCTCCTCCCCTTCATCTACACTGATTGAAGTGGATTTAACAAGTGACCTCAATAAGGGATCATAGCTTTCACCTGGATTCACCTGGTCAGTCGATGTCATGGAAATAGCTGGTGTCCTAATGTTTTGTACACTCAGTATATATATTAAGCAGTGTCTTAACCCTGTTGTGTTGTGTTCGTTTCTTGTTAATTAATTCTGTGTTCCCGGTCCAAAATGACCGCCCCATTATAGCTGATTCTAAATCCATAATAATACATATATTATCACCTAATGTTGTGTTAAATCTTTTTCTATCAACTTAAGCCAAGAAGGGGAGTGAGGTGTGTGCGTGCTCAAACACACATGCATGTGGGGGTCTGGGAGAGGAAGTGTGTCCTTCTGATGAATGGGCATGTGCCTGATCTCAATTTTATACACCAATTGTAGTCTCACCAATTCATTTCTAATGACCGGTCATTTTTGACCGGGAACACCACAGGTGTAAAAAAGTTAAATAAAACACCCAAAATGTAATGAAAATCATCCAAATGCATTTTGTGTGTTCAGATGCCCTGTATGGACAAAGTCATGGAACCTATCGACAATCAGATTAAATGAACTCCAGTCTTCAGAGAGGAAACAGAGCAGGAGGGTTAAGCAGTGTGTTCCGTACTGCAAAGCAGTTCGGAATAGAAGTATTTCATCAGTAAGAAAACACATTCCCTGACTTGCTAAATCAATGAATGCGCTTCTCAATCGTTTCTTATGATAATAGTTACACGAGACATGAAAGTAGACCGAGTGCATTCTTCAAATACAGTGTTAAATATGTCTGAGAAACACCTCGGTTCAGAGTTGCCATGGAAGGAGTAGGTCACTGGGGCCAAAGTCCCTGCCATCCGGGACCTCTACACCAGGCGATGTCAGAGGAAGGCCCTAAAACAATGTCAAAGACTCCCATCCACCCAATCATCGACTGTTCTCTGCTACCGCACGGCAAGCAGTGCCGGACCGCCAAGCCTGGGACAGCTTCTATCCCCAAGCCATAATATTGCTGAGCAGTTAATCAAAATGTCTACCCGGACAATTGACCCCCTGTCACGGATCCCTCCGGAACCTTCATCGCGCACACCTGTCCCCTATTCCCACTGATTAGTATTTGTATATATATGTGCCTTTTGGTTTCCATTGGGCTGTCGTTTTTTTGTTCCGTTGGTGCGTGTGAGTACCTGCGCTGGGGGTTTTGGCTTTGTGGATTGCGCAGATGATTACGGGTCTCGTCCTGTGTGTTAATCATTGTGAGCGTGTGTTATTTATTTGAGGTACTCCTCGCTCTTTTGTTTGAGTTCCAACCCAGTGTATTTGTGTAAGTGTTTGTTTGGTCTTTGTCCCCGTGCCCTTACGCGGCACGGCATAATTTGGGAAGTAATAAAAAAAACATTTACGCGTTCCTGCGCCTGTCTCCCGAAGCATTGTTACCAACGTGACACCTCCTTTGTTATTTCTTTTGTTATATTTCTTTTTTAACTATCTGGCACAGGCTCTATCCACACACACACGTAAACACAAACACACACACTACATACTGCACCCTCACACACACATACATATTGATGTACATACATGTAGGCGCTGCGCTGTTATTTATGTATCCTGATTCAGGTTTCACTTTGACCCCTTCCTACATGTATGTACTGTATTCCCTCAATTACCTCAACTACCTCATACCCCTGCACTCCTTGTATATAGCCTCATCATTGGTCTTTATTGTATTACTTTTAAAAGGTTTATTTCGCAAATATATTTATTCGTTTTTAACTCTGTGTTGTTGGGAATGGGCTGATAAGTAAGCATTTCACGGCAAAGTCTACACCAGTCCTATTCGACTCATGTGGCCAATCAAATTTGGGCCGTTGATATTTGGACAACCTTTTGATCATTTCTATAACTCACTGTTCAGTGTTTGAATGATTCAAATGGGAAAGGGAAAATGTCCTTTGACAGTTGGCAAGTGGAGACAAAAGGGTGTGTGTGTGTGTGCGTGCGTGTGTGCGTGTGCATGAGACCGCGCAGGTGCGCACACTACTGTCCCCTCTCTCCCCTTTCTCTCTCTCCTCCTCTTTCCCCCTCTCTCTCTCTCTCTCTCTCTGGAGAGGTGACTTTATTTATCCCGTTCGTACAGGTACAATTGCTTCACAGAGACCTGGCAGAGTCAGGGGAGCCTGGCCTTACGGCTGACAGAAGGGACAGACCTCTCACCTCACTCCTCCTCTCTTTCTCTTTACCACCTACCCTGTCACAGCCTGTTTCCCCTCTCCTTCCCTCCGATTACCGCCCCTTTTCTGTCTTCTCCAGCTTGCTACCTCTCTCATGCGGTGCACATGTCAAGCTGTAAGGCGCCCACACGCTCACCTCCACGCCCGTATCTCTAGACCGAATGTACATGTGTGTTGTGTGGTCAAAATGTATCAAATAAGATTGGACAAAAGGTTCATGACACATTTCACCATCTTGTCCTTCTTTAACTCCCTTAATCTTTCTTCCTTCCTTCTCCTACCTTCCTCTCCCCCCCCCCCCCCCCCCCCCCCCCCATATAAGGCTGAGCTATGTGACGATTGTGGTGGTTGGCCAAAGTTGTGTTAGTGTTCTCAGGGCTGGAGGCCTGGACGCCATCGCGCCACAGTGGGAGCCAAGGTCAATGGTTCAGCGCCTGACTGCACGTCCAATGGAACAGTTTACGTTCACAATAACACCGGTGCACCAGTGGCATGCCAATGTCAAACAGTCATGGACACATCTGTCACTTATGTATTGGTATGAATCTTTTTTTGTGCGGTGTGTCAATGTGCACATGGGTGTCTGTGTGCTACTACGTTTATGTGTGACAAACCGTGTGTGCGACCGTGTGTGTGTGCAATCGTGTGTGTGTGTTTATGTATGTGTGCCTGATGAACCCTGACATTCTTACAGTAGGCCATCTGCATAATTCCATCTCCCTGCATCATTATGAGCCCCAGTCCCTGATGACTTAGGTGCAAAGTGCTGCTTCGCCCACACTTAAGATGGACCACCGCGGCATCATTAGCCTCTAAAATGGGTCATTTCCACAGCGATGCCAACATAGCACAACAACTCCCTGGCGCCCAAACGGGTGACCCTGTTGTTCTTCATTAAGGAGTGCGGCTAAGAAGGATATAGTTTCTGTCCGTTTGAATTGTAATGGGAATTGTGTGTGTCTGTTTGTGTGTGTGTGTGTGTGTGTGTGTGTGTGTGTGTGTGTGTGTGTGTGTGTGTGTGTGTGTGTGTGTGTGTGCGTGTGTGCGCATGTGCGTGTGCTTGTGCGTGTGTGTACGACCAGTGATTAATACATGTAGTTAATCAGGTATTGGCATGTGTGCCAACCATGAGTAGTTGATGGTACGGTAGCATTGGTAAAGTAGCACAATTGAGAGATTTGTCTTGCAAGTGAAGTTGTCTATGTGTGTGAGGTCCTGTGTGTCTGCAGTGTACTGCATCTGGATTAGAGACATGCAGCCTTGACCTGTCAGGTATTTCCCTGAGCCCTTACTAGCACTGAACTGTGTGTTTAAGTAAGCAACACTGTAGAAGGCTTTGCTATGTGTCTGCGATAGACCAAACTGGACACACACACACACACACACACACACACACACACACACACACACACACACACACACACACACACACACACACACACACACACACACACATACACACACACACACACACAGAGGATGAGTTTACAGTGAGCTGAGAGCCCTAGGGTCCCAGGGGACTGCACACACAGACAGCTGCTGAACTTAATGTAACTATTTACATTTCTAGACAGGCACTGTCTCGGGGCAGAAAGCCAGTCTGTAAATCATATTCAGTTCGCCCAGTAATTTCATGAATTGTTCTACTCTTCCCTTCTCTCCTTCAAAGAAGCCTTTATGCCCTTTGGGACTAGCGGGTCCTCTCTCTCTTTTGGTAATTTCATGCACTGTTGGACAAAAGAGTAGACATATTTACACATTTGCTATGTACAAATGTTGAGAGGAATACATTAAAAGGGCCATTATTTTGATTTGTGGCAGGGAGGGAATCTCTAGAGTCAAATAAACCAAAAGCAACCTCTCCATTTGTGTGTAACTAAGTGAATGTGTGCTTTATGTGTGGGCATGAGACAAGAAATAATACAATTTAAAATAAACCAATGACAGGCTTTTGTGTATGTACCACAGGTGGCTGGTGGCACCTTAATTGGGAAGGACGGGCTCATGCGGCTGGAAGGTAATGAATGGAATGTTATCAAATACGTGTTTGATACGACTCCATTCTCTCCATTCCAGCAATTATTATGAGCCATCCTCCCATCACAAGCCTCCTGTGCTATGTACAGTATATATGGCTCTCGTTACACCGTGACAAAGGTAACCCGCTGTTCAGAAGTGGAAGAGAAGAGAAAGACTTCTGATCCCTCCTCATGCTGTACTGTAACAGATCCAACACAAACCACAAGAGAAGCTGGAAGAAACAAACAACAACACGATTATGAAAAAAAGAAGATGGATCCACCTGCATTTAGCGACAAGTGTCTTTTGGGGGGTTTAAGCTAACCACGAGCATGCCACATATCTAAGAAAGAAGACACATTAAACAGAACAGCATCATTTTATATTTTTATTCAGATTTGAATTTTTATTCCGATATTTTTGTTTTGCTATTTCAGGCAAAGGCAAGGAACCACGGAGAAGGAGATGAAGGACTATGGCCTGTCTTGGAAAAACATCCCCAAAAAAGGATGTTGGCGACAGTGGTCCTGTATCATGGAAGCCTTATGTTCTACATAGGAATGAAGAGTATTAAGTAAGTAGTATTTCAGTCAATGACCAACGTTTGCATTGGATGTCATTACAACGGCACTAGGGTCATGACGCTAGGGACAAACGAGCTGTGGTCTCCATGCTAGTCAGGTTGGTGATTATCCTAAAACAAACCTTTATGACTCTATGTAAACCGCTTTAGAAAGTCAATCCAACAACTTTGGAATGAATTGAGCAAGGAAAGAGCCTATCAGAATCTGTCAGCGATGACTGGACCAAACAATTGTCAGTTGACAGTTGACAGTCGAAATAACCAAGCAATGCCACAATTATGTCTTTGTTTTTTGTCAGCGTTTTTTCAATACTTAAATGTGATACTTAAAAATGGTATAACTCTGTAATTATGCATGTTTTGAAGTAGTTCTGTTGCTTATGCTGTGCTCGACTGTCCCTCCTGCCCCTCCTTCCTACTCTGGACGTGTCTGATTTCCAGCTTGTCTCTGTGAGGCATGTCTGATAGAAGTCTTCAGATCTCGATGCTCACTGGTTCTCATTCTTTTGAAGCAGTGGAAAGAATTCCCAGGTCAGAATTGATTTACAAAGGAAATGTATGCACAACGCTGCAAGATGCAAAATCAATTTGCTTTCTCCCACTTTGCTCTCTCCTCTTCCACTCTCTCTCCCACCCCCACTCTCCTTCTCTCTCTCTCCCTCCCTCCCTCTCTCTCTCTCTCTCTCTCTCTCTCTATTTCCCTCCCTCCCTCCCTCTCTCTCTCTCTCTCTCTCCCTCCCTCCCTCCCTCTCTCTCTCTCTCTCTCGCTCTCTCTCTCTCCCACTCTCTAATCAACCGCTGCATGTGTAAAAGTGCTTAAGGCATTTTCTCAAGCAGAGTGAAAGAGCACATCAGCTACCGTGGTATGTCCGTTTGAGAGCACATGTGCTTGTGTGTGTACGTGCGCAAAGACAGTTCACAGATCCTCAACGCCTGATTTAATTGGTATTACAGAGATCTGCGTTACTTTAGTTTGGATGAGACAGGCATTGACGCAAAGCTGGTTATTAATACTGCTATATTATGAATGTCATTATTACCTGGTGAGTGAAATACTGAGAGGTGCTCGGTCAGGATGACACAGGGTATGTATTGGACTACTATATGTGAAAACTGGAAAGTTGGCTACTGTATGTGTTACCCCTGTGAGGAACATGAGGTAAATAAACAGCTAAATAATGTATTCAAATGAATGAGAAAGAGAAACAAACAACAGCAGCCTCTACAAGACTCCTGGCTGAAACAATAGACAGAAAGGCAGCAGTTCATGTCTTCCTATCTCTAAGTGCTGCGTGATGGAAAAGTATGAGAGCACAGCAGCTGAATGCAGACTGCTTCTCTGTGATTGTGCTATTATACTGGCAGAGTGGTGGGAAGTTTTGATGAATGGGACCGAAGGGGAAGGGTGGGTGGGGGATCAGGACAGGGGGTGAGGTTGGTGGAGGGACGGGTTTGGTGTGAGTTGGAGGGGGGCTAAATTCCCCGTGGAGAGACCCAATCTGGGACAGAGGCCTTGGACTATTGATCTGCCTCCAGAAGCCCATCACTCACTCTTAGAACCCTGCGACTGCTTCTAGCAGAGCAGCCTGGAAAGGACAGGAGGCAGGCCTGGAGAGGAGGGAGGGAGGGTAGGCTGAAAGAGAGAACAGAGTTGGTACCGAAACCTGATATCATGCTGATCAGAATGTGTGATTGCCTTATTGCTTTATCAGCCCAGCCTTTTAACTTTTTGCCTACAATTTCAGGAAATTGAATTAACATAATAAAAAAATCCCCATTTAAAATCTGTCCGTTTAAACTAGAGATATCCGTTTTTTTGCAAGTGCTGCGTCTCAGTCCACCGCATCCTCCGATATCGCCCTTCCGCGTCTGCAGTGTTTGTCAGACCACGAGACACCCCGAAAATTGGTCTTCTCACAAAAACATCTGTAGCGTCCGAACGGTTTGGCCGACAAAGCATTATGACCGCTGTATTGAAAGACGAGACTCTCACGAACACGATAGTGTTCCATTTTGCTCTTGGACGCCCACAAGCCTCACAAGACTCGTCTGAAGATCCCTGGTACCAGTTTAAAAAATGATTGGAATTATATATGGAGATAATTTAGTGGCTAAAATAAGGTGATAAATAAATAAAAACATGTTTTGACTAACTGTTGTTCCATGTGGTGAATATGTTATTTAATGCTTTTCTATTGGCTAATAGCAGTAACATCAAATGCAATATTTCATCCAATACTTTTATTTCTATATATTTTTTTTATACCTGAAGGGGTCTTAAGACCAAAAAGGTCATTTTTGTTTTCATGTATTTTTACAATATAGCCAATTTTGACTTTACAGCTGGCCCATTTAGCGGAAATCGCTAATTTCTGCCTCCAGGACAAAGACTCATTCCAATAAATGTCAACCTGCCAGTCAGCTAGTCAATAAGCAGACTGGAGGAGAATTATGGGCCGGCCTGGGAGGCATTTGTGGAGCCACGGCCTTTGATAGGCCGCTATCTGGTCTGGTGATTGTAATTGGACAGGATGGGGTTCTCTGGTCTGCTGATTGGATCGGGGGCTGTCTGAGGATGCCTGTCCTTAAAGAGCCTTCTGTACATAAAGGCTAGATTTGTCACACATGCATCATATCCATGTGGAATTGTGAGGAGATGGATTCAGGGAGGCATGGGTCTGATTGTAGTACGTAATACCTGTTCTCTCCTTCTGATGTTTAACCTCCATTTGCAATCCTCTTCATCAACAAAGGAGTGTGGAACTTCAGCGAACACAACCACGCCAAACAAACAGGGTCAAGGCTGGTTCACTTTGAGATTAGTGAACCCAAGCAAGCAATGACTTTTAGACTTTTTGAATATAGTTGTAAGGAAATGCATTCTGGGTAACAAGCAGTACTCAGTGCCCCCCCACCCCCACCCCACCTCCCATGAGATGTCACAAACATGTTCCATCTTCTGAACTCCATCTGTCTCCTGTCTTCTTTTTCCTGTCTCCCTTCTTCCCTTTAATCAGTTCTCCTCCAATCAGAGTCAGTGCTGAGGGACTGTTTTAGCTCTGGAAAGGAGCAGCGCAGAGCAGCTCCCACTGCTCAGATGCTTTTTAATTGAAGGTTAGGGTTAGGTATTAGGGTTAGCAGTGTCATTAACATCAGGGTTAGGTTTAAAATAGGATTTTATGACTTTGTTGGCTGTGCCAGCTAGTGACCACTCTGTAGAGCTGCCTCCAGAACAAGATTCACAATGAAAAACATTGACCTGCTTCTGATTAGGTGTGTTCTGAGCTAAACATACTAAACGGGCCAGTTTAGGGTGGTGTCTGAGTCTCCCTAATCTAATGTAGCAGGTATAAAATAAACGCCTGAAACTAGATTCCCAACATACTGGTCTTGACGAGAGAGAGAAAAAAATGTTGAGGGAGGTTCTCTTCTGCACTGTTCAACCAATCCAGTAAATTTGGAGGAGGAGTTAAGGTGGAGCGTAGCCTTGTTGTTGAAGTTAATGTCTGCAGGCTCTCTTACCATTTCCCCTGAAAACCGGAACATCCGGTTGTTGGGGACAAGCGCCAGAAGTTAGCGCTGCTGTGACAGTGGTGGGGGAACTCCACTGGCCTGAATTAAAAAACAGGGGACCTGGTACAGGGAAAGTTCTCCCACTTAAAAAGGTAAGAGAGGCCTGTAATTTTCATCATAGGTACACTTCAACTATGACAGACAAAATGAGAGAAAAAATCCAGAAAATCACATTGTAGGATGGATTTTTAATTAATTTATTTGCAAATTATGGTGGAAAATAAGTATTTGGTCAATAACAAAAGTTTATCTCAATACGTTGTTATATAACCTTTGTTGGCAATGACAGAGGTCAAATATTTTCTGTAAGTTTTCACAAGATTTTCACACACTGTTGCTGGTATTTTGGCCCATTCCTCCATGCAGATGGATGCATTCCTCCATGCAACTCCCTCCAAAGATTTTCTATGGGGTTGAGATCTGGAGACTGGCTGGATCTGGAGAAACAAAATTGTAGACCTGCACCAGGCTGGGAAGACTGAATCTGCAATAGGTAAGCAGCTTGGTTTGAAGAAATCAACTGTGGGAGTAATTATTAGGAAATGGAAGACATACAAGACCACTGATAATCTCCCTCGATCTGGGGCTCCACACAAGATCTCACCCCGTGGGGTCAAAATGATCACAAGAACAGTGAGCAAAAATCTCAGAACCACACGAGGGGACCTAGTGAATGACCTGCAGAGAGCTGGGACCAAAGTAACAAAGCCTACCATCAGTAACACACTACGCCGCCAGGGACTAAAATCCTGCAGTGCCAGATGTGTCCCCCTCCTTAAGCCAGTACATGTCCAGGCCCATCTGAAGTTTGCTATAGAGCATTTGGATGATCCAGAAGAAGATTGGGAGAATGTCATATGGTCAGGTGAAACCAAAATATAACTTTTTGGTAAAAACTCAACTCTTCGTGTTTGGAGGACAAAGAATGCTGAGTTGCATCCAAAGAACACCATACCTACTGTGAAGCATGGGGGTGGAAACATCATACTTTGGGGCTGTTTTTCTGCAAAGGGACCAGGACGACTGATCCGTGTAAAGGAAAGAATGAATGGGGCCATGTATCGTGAGATTTTGAGTGAAAACCTCCTTCCAACAGCAAGGGCATTGAAGATGAAACGTGGCTGGGTCTTTCAGCATGACAATGATCCCAAACACACTGCCCGGGCAACGAAGGAGTGGCTTTGTAAGAAGCATTTCAAGGTCCTGGAGTGGCCTAGCCAGTCTCCAGATCTCAACCCAATAGAAAATCTTTGGAGGGACTTGAAAGTCTGTGTTGCCCAGCAACAGCCCCAAAACATCACTGCTCTAGAGGAGATCTGCATGGAGGAATGGGCCAAAATACCAGCAACAGTGTGTGAAAATCTTGTGAAGACTTACAGAAAACATTTGACCTCTGTCATTGCCAACAAAGGGTATATAACAAAGTATTGAGATAAACTTTTGTTATTGACCAAATACTTTATTTTCCACCATAATTTGCAAATAAATTCATAAAAAATCCTACAATTTTCATTTTGTCTGTCATAGTTGAAGTGTACCTATGATGAAAATTACAGGCCTCTCTCATCTTTTTAAGTGGGCGAACTTGCACAATTGGTGGCTGACTAAATACTTTTTTGCCCCACTGTATATGAATGCTTAATTGTTTAATGATAATCGTTTCCCTTTCTTAGAAGGTTGGCACTGTCCCTTACACACTGACTTTGTAGAGGACATGTACAGTTGAAGTCGGAAGTTTACATACATCTAAGCCAAATACATTTAAACTTAGGTTTTCACAATTCCTGACATTTAATCCTAGTAAAAATTCCCTGTCTTAGGTCAGTTAGGATCACCACTTTATTTTAAGAATGTGAAATGTCAGAATAATAGTCGAGAGAATGATTTCAGTTTTTATTTCTTTCATCGCATTCCCAGTGGGTCAGAAATTTACATACACTCAATTAGAATTTGGTAGCATTGCCTATAAATTGCCTACCTTTCGTCAAAAGTTCCCACAAGCTTCCCACAATAAGTTGGATGAATTTTGGCACATTCCTCCTGACAAACCTGGTGTAACTGAATCAGGTTTGTAGGCCTCCTTGCTGGCACATGCTATTTCGGTTCTGCCCAAAAATGTTCTATAGGGTTGAGGTAAGGGCTTTGTGATGGCCACTCCAATACCTTGACTTTGTTGTCCTTAAGCCATTTTTCCACAACTGTGGAAGTATGCTTGGGGTCATTGTCCATTTGCGACCAAGTTTTAACTCCCTGACTGATGTCTGAGAAGTTGCTTCAATATATCCACATAATTTTCTTTCCTCATGATTCCATCTATTTTGTGAAGTGCACCAGTCCCTCCTACAGCAAAGCACCCGCACAATATGATGCTGCCATCCCCGTGCTTCACGTTTGGGATGGTGTTCTTCGGCTTGCAAGCCTCCCCCTTTTTACTCCAAACATAACGATGGTCACGATGGCCAAACAGTTCTATTTTTGCTTCATCAGACCAGAGGACATTTCTCCAAAAAGTACAATCTTTGTCCCCATGTGCAGTTGCAAACCATAATTGGACGTTTTTATGGCCGTTTTGGAGCAGTGGCTTCTTCCTTGCTGAGCGGCCTTTCATGTAATGTCGATATGAGACACGTTTTACTGTGGATATAGCTACTTTTGTACCTGTTTCCTCAAGCATCTTCACAAGGTCCTTTGCTGTTGTTCAGGAATTGATTTGAACTTTTCGCACCAAAGTACATTCATTTCTAGGAGACAGAACGCGTCTCCTTCCTGAGCGGCTTCGTGGTCCCATGGTGTTTATACTTGCGCACTATTGTTTGCACAGATGAACGTGGTACATTCAGGTGTTTGGAAATTGCTCCCAAGGATGAGCCAGACTTGTGGAGGTCTACATTTTTTTCAGAGGTCTTGGCTGATTTATTTTGATTTTCCGATGATGTCGTGCGAAGAGGCACTGAGTTTGAAGGTAGGCCTTGAAATACATCCATAGGTACACCCCCAATTGACTCAAATAATGTAAATTAGCCTATCAGAGGCTTCTAAAGCCATGACATTATTTTCTGGAATTTTCCAAGCTGTTTAAAGGCACAGTCAACTTAGTGTATGCAAACTTCTGACCCACTGGAATTGTGATACAGTGAATTTTAAGTGAAATAATCTGTCTGTAAACAATTGTTGGAAAAATGACTTGTGTCATCACAAAGTAGATGTTCTAACCGACTTGACAAAACTATAGTTTGTTAACAAGACATTTCTGGAGTGGTTGAAAAACGAGTTTTAATGACTCCAACATAAGTGTATGTAAACTTCTGAATTCAACTGTTTTTCTGCTCTCGCCACCGACAACGCGTCCCATCAATATGACTAATGTAGGCTAACAAAGATTTTTTCGGAATGGCCATTTGCAAAAGATCAGAACTTTGCAGTTGGCTCTTGCAGCGGCAAAATAACGTGAGTTATTTATCCTCCAATTATGACAGTATGATTGCCAATCACTCCCACTCGTGCTATTTAACATTATGGGCCATTAGCAGGTACAAATCGCTCTGATGACAGGTTGCCATGGTGACCGTCTCCGAGTTGACTCCGTTATTGACCTTCCTGCGAGATCAACCCCATCTGCTATCAAAAAAGCAGGGGAGTAATTTAATATCCAATCACACGATAGGATAGGAATCCGACGGGGGAAAAAAATTATAAAGAGGCCTCTTAAAGCGCGGACTTGAAAAGAGATGCCCCTAAGCTTACTGGAGAGGATATTAAGAAATGCTGCTTAATTATGAGAGCAAACCTTTGTGGATGGCCTCAAGATATTCAATTTAGGAATTAATTCACCACATGAAGAGATCATAAAATCTAAATAGCCCTCCGGCCCCTTAAGGATGTCTTATCCATACACAAATGAAAATTAGAGAAATCTTTTCATTAAAATGTCTGGCAGGGGTGTTGAATGGATTTTTAAAAAAGCAAGCAAAAGTCCATATAAAATATTCTGATATTCGACCGCCCAACTGCGATTAGTTGCTGTTTTTCACTCCCACTAATGCCTAAATACCTTCTATTTATCCATTTTTCTGATTATGAAACTAATTACTCAAAACTGCAATCAAACACGTATATGATTAGGCTAATGATGTTCTCGCACACCATGGTACTGTAGGCTACAACTGTAACCTTGAGTCTACTTCTGAAACAAAGAGTGGGTAGAGAAGAAAAATTACACTTAACAGTTAGAGCCACAGTAAGAAGGCCCTGACCCTGAATAGTAAATAAGTTTGGTAAGATCATCGCTCTCCTGTGCATGCATGATTGTGCTTTGGGCTGTGAAAGAAAAGAGACAGAAGGGAAATGCGTAATCTGCCTTTAAGCATAGGCTAATATCCCACAGAAACTTCTTCTACTCTTGTTCTTCACATCTCAGTTTTATGACCCTGGTTGACAGAGCGAGAGAAGAGAGAAGAGAGTGCAAGAGAAGAGAGAGAGAGAGAGAGAGAGAGAGAGAGAGAGAGAGAGAGAGAGAGAGAGAGCATTTCTTAGCAGTCCCCTCAGTGTCACAGAAATAGACTGAGCGACAGTAAGACATTGGAGAAGAGGAACGGGTGTGTCGGGGTAAATCAGACAGGTGAGACAGAGAGATGCCGTGTGTTTAGTCGTGGCTCCATAACAGAATGCACCGCCATGGGGAGCCACCATGCTTGAGGGAGGGAGTGACAGCTGCTGAGGTGTACATTATGCATGCCATCCTGCCCCACCTGCAGCACAATCGATGGCTGCCCCATAATAATCTGCCTGGCCCAATGAATGAGTGCTCCTTACTCATCTGCCTGGCCAATGACTGAAGGCCCATTGTATCAATCAAAATATGACACAGGCAGTCAGGGAGCAGCATGGCTGAGAATAACTACTGAGCCTAATGGTCTCACACACACACACACACACAAACTATCCCCAGAAGCTACGGTCATCTCTTTTAGCGCGCATGATTTACCCTGGAGAACTGGTAATATTATGATCTCCTGCCACTTTCATACGATTACCAGTGATCTGAGTGAGGCTGTGGGCTGTGCTGGCCAAGGAGAAGGGGAGGAGTGGGGTGTTAAATGTGTCTGTTGGTGCTACTTTAGAGTCGTCAGCCGCTGATCAACTCGAACAGAGTCACACTGATAAAACAGCCAGTCATGTTCTGCCTGTTCCTTGCCCCCAAAAATCTATGGAGACTAAGAAAGAGTGAAATGAGTGACTTGAGAGTAACTTGATATTACGGGGGTGTTACACACAGGTGTGTGAGGTGCATACAGAGATTTGAGGCAACATACAACTTTGATATAGAACAAAAAGACAAACAAACCAATATTGATTCTTTGGATGATGTTCCCGTTGCACACCTACCTCATATCCCAGATGCCATTACGCTATGGATTGGGCACAGAATACAAGCGAGTCAATAGCTAACGGCAGTGAGAGCATGTATCATTCTCAAATGCTCCTTTGATCTCATTCTCAGAATTCTAATGACAAAGATGAGAATTCCCGGTGGGAATGCTGCTAACTTTGATTAAACTTTCATGGTTGTTCCCCCCTTAGTGGAGCGCGTTGGCAGGGCAACTCTTCTGACAGAGCTGAAACTCCCAGTCTTCCATATGGCTCCTGTTTGCGTCTGAAAGACGTCTATGAGTTAAAGTCTCAGCGTGTGTGTTACGAGTGTGTTATTGCTTCACAGCTGTCAAATTAAGAACAGAAAAACCCACTCCCACTCATCCACAACCCCCCAAACTCAACACAATCTGATAAATGTTTCTGAATTCCCACCCCGTGAAGAGCTTCATATCTATTTCTCTTTCTTTCTCTTTCATTACTGTTTACCCTGCTCTGTCTGCTGTTTCTCATCTCAACATCAAGCTGAAAGGACCAAATAAATGAAACTATATTCTTGTTTTTTTTCCCCCATCCTCCATTTCTCGGTTCTGTCCATCCTCAGGGTATTATCTCTCTGATGGCCTCTTGCCAGGTCCAGGCTGAATATTAGTGGTTAGAGGACCATGTCCAGGCTGAGTGTTAGCGGTTAGAGGACCATGTCCAGGCTGAGTGTTAGTGGTTAGAGGATCAGGACCAGGCTGAATGTTAGTGGTTAGAGGACCATGTCCAGGCTGAATGTTAGTGGTTAGAGGACCAGGACCAGGCTGAGTGTTAGCGGTTAGAGGACTAGGACCAGGCTGAGTGTTAGCGGTTGGAGGACCATGTCCAGGCTGAGTGTTAGCGGTTAGAGGACCATGTCCAGGCTCAGTGTTAGTAGTTAGAGGACCAGGACCAGGCTGAGTGTTAGTGGTTAGAGGACCAGGACCAGGACCAGTCTGAATATTAGTGGTTAGAGGACCATGTCCAGGCTGAGTGTTAGTGGTTAGAGGACCATGTCCAGGCTGAGTGTTAGTGGTTAGAGGACCAGGACCAGGCTGAGTGTTAGCGGTTAGAGG
The DNA here is from genome assembly GCF_057628025.1 of Oncorhynchus mykiss. Classification (NCBI taxonomy): domain Eukaryota; kingdom Metazoa; phylum Chordata; class Actinopteri; order Salmoniformes; family Salmonidae; genus Oncorhynchus; species Oncorhynchus mykiss. The sequence goes on from NC_143046.1 coordinate 32,270,662, forward strand.
ACCATGTCCAGGCTGAGTGTTAGCGGTTAGAGGACCATGTCCAGGCTGAGTGTTTGTGGTTAGAGGACCATGTCTAGGGTGAATGTTACTGGTTAGAGGACCATGTCCAGGCTGAGTGTTAGTGGTTAGAGGACCATGTCCAGGCTGAGTGTTAGTGGTTAGAGGACCATGTCCAGGCTGAGTATTAGTAGTTAGAGGACCATGTCCAGGCTCAGTGTTAGTGGTTAGAGGACCATGTCCAGGCTGAGTGTTAGTGGTTAGAGGACCATGTCCAGGCTGAGTGTTTGTGGTTAGAGGACCATGTCCATGCTCAGTGTTAGTGGTTAGAGGACCATGTCCAGGCTCAGTGTTAGCAGTTAGAGGACCATGTCCAGGCTCAGTCTTAGCGGTTAGAGGACCATGTCCAGGCTCAGTGTTAGTGGTTGGAGGACCATGTCCAGGCTGAGTGTTAGCAGTTAGAGGACCATGTCCAGGCTGAGTGTTAGTGGTTAGAGGTCCATGTCCAGGCTGAGTGTTAGTGGTTAGAGGACCATGTCCAGGCTGAGTGTTAGTGGTTAGAGGACCATGTCCAGGCTGAGTGTTAGCAGTTAGAGGACTATGTCCAGGCTGAGTGTTAGTGGTTAGAGGACAATGTCCAGGCTGAGTGTTAGTGGTTAGAGGACCATGTCCAGGCTGAGTGTTAGTGGTTAGAGGACCATGTTCAGGCTGAGTGTTAGCAGTTAGAGGACCATGTCCAGGATTAGTGTTAGTGGCTAGAGGACCAGGACCAGGACCAGGCTGAATATTAGTGGTTAGAGGACCATGTCCAGGCTGAGTGTTAGTAGTTAGAGGACCATGTCCAGGCTGAGTGTTAGTGGTTAGAGGACCATGTCCAGGCTGAGTGTTAGTAGTTAGAGGACAATGTCCAGGCTCAGTGTTAGTGGTTAGAGGACCATGTCCAGGCTGAGTGTTAGTGGTTAGAGGACCATGTCCAGGCTGAGTGTTAGCGGTTAGAGGACCATGTCCAGGCTGAGTGTTAGCAGTTAGAGGACCATGTCCAGGCTGAGTGTTAGTGGTTAGAGGTCCCTGTCCAGGCTGAGTGTTAGTGGTTAGAGGACCATGTCCAGGCTGAGTGTTATCAGTTAGAGGACCATGTCCAGGCTGAGTGATAGTGGTTAGAGGACCAGGACCAGGCTGAGTGTTAGTGGCTAAAGGACCATGTCCAGGCTGAGTGTTAGTGGTTAGAGGTCCATGTCCAGGCTGAGTGTTAGTGGTTAGAGGACCATGTCCAGGCTGAATATTACTGGTTAGAGGACCATGTCCAGGCTGAGTGTTAGTAGTTAGAGGACCATGTCCAGGCTGAGTGTTAGTGGTTAGCGGACCATGTCCAGGCTGAGTGTTAGTGGTTAGAGGACCATTTCCAGGCTCAGTGTTAGTGGTTGGAGGACCATGTCCAGGCTGAGTGTTAGTGGTTAGAGGACCATGTCCAGGCTGAGTGTTAGTGGTTAGAGGACCATGTCCAGGCTGAGTGTTAGCAGTTAGAGGACCATGTCCAGGCTGAGTGTTAGTGGTTAGAGGACCATGTCCAGGCTGAGTGTTAGTGGTTAGAGGACCATGTCCAGGCTGAGTGTTAGTGGTTAGAGGACCATGTCCATGCTCAGTGTTAGTGGTTAGAGGACCATGTCCAGGCTCAGTGTTAGCGGTTAGAGGACCATGTCCAGGCTCAGTGTTAGTGGTTAGAGGACCATGTCCAGGCTGAGTGTTAGCAGTTAGAGGACCATGTCCAGGCTGAGTGTTAGTGGTTAGCGGACCATGTCCAGGCTGAGTGTTAGTGGTTAGAGGACCATTTCCAGGCTCAGTGTTAGTGGTTGGAGGACCATGTCCAGGCTGAGTGTTAGTGGTTAGAGGACCATGTCCAGGCTGAGTGTTAGTGGTTAGAGGACCATGTCCAGGCTGAGTGTTAGCAGTTAGAGGACCATGTCCAGGCTGAGTGTTAGTGGTTAGAGGACCATGTCCAGGCTGAGTGTTAGTGGTTAGAGGACCATGTCCAGGCTGAGTGTTAGTGGTTAGAGGACCATGTCCATGCTCAGTGTTAGTGGTTAGAGGACCATGTCCAGGCTCAGTGTTAGCGGTTAGAGGACCATGTCCAGGCTCAGTGTTAGTGGTTAGAGGACCATGTCCAGGCTGAGTGTTAGCAGTTAGAGGACCATGTCCAGGCTGAGTGTTAGTGGTTAGAGGTCCATGTCCAGGCTGAGTGTTAGTGGTTAGAGGACCATGTACAGGCTGAGTGTTAGCAGTTAGAGGACCATGTCCAGGCTGAGTGTTAGTGGTTAGAGGACCATGTCCAGGCTGAGTGTTAACAGTTAGAGGACCAATTCCAGGCTGAGTGTTAACAGTTAGAGGACCAATTCCAGGCTGAGTGTTAACAGTTAGAGGACCATGTCCAGGCTGAGTGTTAGTGGTTAGAGGACCATGCCCAGGCTGAGTGTTAGCGGTTAGAGGACCATGTCCAGGCTGAGTGTTAGTGGTTAGAGGACCATGTCCATGCTCAGTGTTAGTGGTTAGAGGACCATGTCCAGGCTGAGTGTTAGCAGTTAGAGGACCATGTCCAGGCTGAGTGTTAGTGGTTAGAGGACCATGTCCAGGCTGAGTGTTAGTGGTTAGAGGTCCATGTCCAGGCTGAGTGTTAGTGTTTAGAGGACCATGTACAGGCTGTGTGTTAGCAGTTAGAGGACCATGTCCAGGCTGAGTGATTGTGGTTAGAGGACCAGGACCAGGCTGAGTGTTAGTGGCTAGAGGACCAGGACCAGGACCAGGCTGAATATTAGTGGTTAGAGGACCTTTTCCAGGCTGAGTGTTGGTAGTTAGAGGACCATGTCCAGGCTCAGTGTTAGTTGTTAGAGGACCATGTCCAGGCTGAGTGTTAGTGGTTAGAGGACCATGTTCAGGCTCAGTGTTAGCGGTTAGAGGACCATGTCCAGGCTGAGTGTTAGTGGTTAGAGGACCATGTCCAGGCTGAGTGTTAGTGGTTAGAGGACCATGTCCAGGCTGAGTGTTAGCGGTTAGAGGACCATGTCCAGGCTGAGTGTTAACAGTTAGAGGACCATGTCCAGGCTGAGTGTTAGTGGTTAGAGGACCATGTCCAGGCTGAGTGTTAGCGGTTAGAGGACCATGTCCAGGCTGAGTGTTAGTGGTTAGAGGACCATGTCCATGCTCAGTGTTAGTGGTTAGAGGACCATGTCCAGGCTGAGTGTTAGTGGTTAGAGGACCATGTCCAGGCTCAGTGTTAGCAGTTAGAGGACCATGTCCTGGCTCAGTCTTAGCGGTTAGAGGACCATGTCCAGGCTCAGTGTTAGTGGTTGGAGGACCATGTCCAGGCTGAGTGTTAGTGGTTAGAGGACCATGTCCAGGCTGAGTGTTAGTGGTTAGAGGACCATGTCCAGGCTGAGTGTTAGCAGTTAGAGGACCATGTCCAGGCTGAGTGTTAGTGGTTAGAGGACCATGTCCAGGCTCAGTGTTAGTGGTTGGAGGACCATGTCCAGGCTGAGTGTTAGTGGTTAGAGGACCATGTCCAGGCTGAGTGTTAGCAGTTAGAGGACCATGTCCAGGATTAGTGTTAGTGGCTAGAGGACCAGGACCAGGCTGAATATTAGTGGTTAGAGGACCATGTCCAGGCTGAGTGTTAGTAGTTAGAGGACCATGTCCAGGCTGAGTGTTAGTGGTTAGAGGACCATGTCCAGGCTCAGTGTTAGCGGTTAGAGGACCATGTCCAGGCTGAGTGTTAGTGGTTAGAGGACCATGTCCAGGCTGAGTGTTAGTGGTTAGAGGACCATGTCCAGGCTGAGTGTTAGTGGTTAGAGGACCAGGACCAGGCTGATGGTTAGTGGCTAGAGGACCAGGACCAGGACCAGGCTGAATATTAGTGGTTAGAGGACCATGTCCAGGCTGAGTGTTAGTGGTTAGAGGACCATGTCCAGGCTGAGTGTTAGTGGTTAGAGGACCATGTCCAGGCTGAGTGTTAGTGGTTAGAGGACCATGTCCAGGCTGAATGTTAGTGGTTAGAGGACCATGTCCAGGCTGAATGTTAGTGGTTAGAGGACCATGTCCAGGCTGAGTGTTAGTGGTTAGAGGACCATGTCCAGGCTGAGTGTTTGTGGTTAGAGGAACATGTCCAGGCTGAGTGTTAGTGGTTAGAGGACCATGTCCAGGCTGAGTGTTTTTGGTTAGAGGACCATGTCCAGGCTGAGTGTTAGTGGTTAGAGGATCAGGACCAGTCTTGATGTTAGCGGTGGTGGGGACTGATATCGAGTCAGTGGGACTGATATCCGTGTAACATGCAGATCAGTGCCACATTACTTTGTGTTGTCTCCCGTGGCAACAGTGTCAACTGTTCAGTTCTAGGGGTGGGGTTGTGGATAGTAACGCATCCAAGGTGCCAGGGTAGCTCCAGGAGAATATGCTGATCGCATGCTGCTAATCCTTTGATTGTGACTGACAACAGGTGCCAATTATTGTAGCTCTGTTTTGCACAGTCAACCCTGCCTAGATGTCAATCTGGATTCTCATTGATGTCTGGATTTTCAAAGATCAACATAAAAATATAATGATGTTTGTCAAAAACAGCCCACTGCAGTATCAAGGGAATACTTGATTGTGATCAACATTTGGATATTCAATTTGGCTTGGAGAAAACTCAGACATCAACGAGAGTATAGAAGGAGAGATTCTGTCTGAGTTGAATGCAGTTTGTAATTGAAGTGATTGCTTTTATGCAACAGTGATTATTTAGTCATTTGGTTAGGCCCACTCCTAAGCCCTCCACTCTTCTGTAGTGCGTCAGGGGTTCTAATTGGGCAGACACAAAATGCAGCAAAAGCACTCAGACTCCAGCAAACTCCTTTATTAAGCCATATTAAGACAGATTAAGGCCATCATCGGACAACCCGTTGCCATGGAAACCCCGCCCAGACTCTGAGTATTCATTTTTGATGACCGATCCTGTTTTAGATTTGGTAACAGGGATTAGCCTAATCTTTTCTTCCCTCTTCCTCTTTCTTTCTCTCCCTCCCTCCTCGATCGGTTCTGCTCTAACACAGATGTTGCAGGGAGATAGTACAAGTTGTGACATGATGAGAAAATACATTAAATCCTCAACCCTGTTACTAATCTCCTAGGTCTGAATCGCTCTCTCTCTCTCTCTAGCTCTCTCTCTGAATCCCTCTCTCTCTCTCTCTTGTTCTCATCTATCTCAATTCAATTCAATTTAAGGGGCTTTATTGGCATGGGAAACATATGTTTACATTGCGAAAGCAGGTGAAATATATAATAAACAAAAAGGAAATAGAGAATACAAAATTAACCGTAAACATTACACTCACAAAAGTTCAACAATAATAAAGACATTTCAAATATCATATTATGTTTATATACAGTGTTGATGTGATGTGCAAATAGTTAAATTAAAGTTCAAAAGGGAAAATAAATAAAACAGAAATATAGGTTGTATTTACAATGGTGGTGGTTTTTCACTGTATACCATTTTCTTGTGGCAACAGGTCACAAATATTGCAGCTGTGATTGCACACGGTGGTATTTCACCCAATAGATACAGGAGTTTATCAAAATTGGATTTGTTTTGAATTCTTTGTGGGTCTGTGTAATCTGAGGGAAATATTTGTCTCTAATATGGTCATACATTGGGCAGGAGGTAAAAAAGTGCAAATCAGTTTCTAGCTCATTTTGTGGGCAGTGTGCACATAGCCTGTCTTCTCTTGAAAGCCAGATCTGCCTAAGGCGGCTTTTCTCAATAGCAAGGCTATGCTCACTGAGTGTATACATTGTCACAGACTTCCTTCATTTTGGGTTAGTCAGGCTGGTTAGGTATTCTGCCGCTGTGTACTCTCTGTTTGGGACCAAATAGAATTCTAGTTTGCTCTGATTTTCGTGTAAATGTGTCAAGTAATTATCATTTTATTTTCTCATAATTTGGTTGGGTCTAATTGTGTTGCTGTCCTGGGGTTCTGTGGGGTCTGTTTGTGTTTGTGAACAGATCCCCAGGACCAGCTTGCTTAGGGGACTCTTCTACAGATTCATTTCTATGTAGGTGATGGCTTTCTTATGGAAGGTATGAGAATCGCTTCCTTTTAGATTAGATAGATTTGAACTGCTCTTTTCTGGATTTCTATAATTACTGGGTATCGGATTAATTCTGCTCTGAATGCATTATTTGGTGTTTTGCGTTGTACACGGAGGATATCTCTCTCTCTCTCTCTCATTCTCATCTCTCTCGGAATCTGTCTCTCTCTCGTTCTCCTCTCTTCTCTCTCTTACTTCTCTCTCTTACTGAATTTCCACAAATAAACATGACAAAGTATCAATGGCAGCCAATGCTGAATTATTTGACACAAGTCCCATAAGATAAACACACACTATGCACAAGAAAATCATCAACTTTAAAATACAATGACAACTTTAAAATACATTTATTTTGGAAAAGTGTCCGTGCCAAGGGTTAGACCGAAGTGGTAGCCCATAGCTCACTGGTTGAGCAACCGCGCCATGTATGGTATCACGCTGCTTTGGTAGGCTCTGCACCTGATGGGTTCCAGCATTGTGGAAGAACGGGTAACACGATCAGAGACAGAGGAGCGATCTGGGAGCAGCATGTGCCGGTAGGGGCGTGGGTTGAGGAGGGTCTTCAGTCAGGTTTCCCCCGATTCGTTTGCAGGGAGACAAGATTGAGAGGGCTGCAGGCGACGGTGTAGAGCCTTAGTATTCAATGAACATCATGACACGCGTCACCCTGCGCTGGATCCTCTCAATCCTGTCCCTCTGTTTACCAGAATGCGTGTTCAGTCACAGTTTCACAAAATATACCCAAAATACATGTAGATCTAAGTAAGGAATGGATTACGAATATATACATATATGTCAGTGTGGCATCGTATAGAATACAGTATATACATATGAGAAGAGTGATGCAATATTTACAAACCATTAAAGTGACTAAGATACCGTAGACTAGTATAGAGTACAGTTTACACATAGGAGATGAGTAATGCAAGATACGGAGACATTATCAAAGTGGCTAGTGTTTCATTTCATTAAAGTGGCCAGTGATTCCTAATCTATGTCTATAGGCAGCAGCCTCTGATGTGCAGGAGATGGCTGTTTAACAGTCAGTGGTGTGGTATAGAATGCAATACGGTATATACATATAAAAGTGACTAAAATACCGTAGAATAGTGTGTGCATTTTAGACATATGAGATAAGTAATGCTAGATACCGAACATTATTACAGTTTTTTTCGATTGCTAAACGACAGTGGACACAACTGGAGTCACATGTGCAAAACTCTAACTACAGTCTGCACAGCAGCAGTTCATGTGGACCAAACTCTAGTTTGTTTTTCATTGCTTGAACACAGTTATCAAAACTCTACACACTTATCCCATGACTTTAACCACAACCTGCACAACACTGTGGATTTACAGCACTTTGTTCAAATGCTAACACACTGCTGTCAAAACTGTGAACCACACATTCAAAACGGAATAGATTTCAGCCTTGTGCCTTTCAAACACTGCTGATTGCAATTTCAGCTGAAAGGCTAAGCAGGTGTCTTGTTTTAGACTTGTTAGTGAACACACACACACATATTACAGTATATATAGGTAGAGCTCAGAAAGACTCATTTTGGAAATGGAACAAGGAAGATGGGTTCGTGGAGGGAGAAGGGTGGCAGGGAGAGGGCGGATGCTGGATTTAACCTTGCCAAAACACGGCGCAGAGGAAGGAATGTTATAGGTCAAAGGGCCACTGTGGAGGTTCCAGGCCAAAGGGGGGGAAATATCACCATGTGTGCTGCAATGGCCAATGATGGTTTGCTTCTCAACACACCACTCATTGGCCCATACAACACAGAAAGGCTTATAGCTTTCCTAGAACAGCTCTATGCTCAGCTAGTGCCAGCAGAACAGGGGAGCCAGTAAGAAACCCCCAAGTTTTTGTCATAATTTGCGATAACGTTGCTTTTCACCACTCTGCAGCTGTCAGAGATTGGTTTGCAGCACATCACAGATTTATGGTTTTGTACCTGCCTGCATATTCACCCTTCCTAAACCCAATAGAGGAGTTTTTCTCTGCCTGGAGGTGGAAAGTGTTTGGTCACCACCCACATGACCAAATGTCTCTTTTGGAAGCCATGCATGCCGGATGTGAGGACACGAGTCCAGAGGACTGCCAGGGATGGATAAGGCACTCCAGAAGGTTCTTCCCCAGGTGCATGGCAAGAGAAAACATTAGATGTGATGTTGAAGAAAACCTGTGGCCTGATGCTAGAGAGAGGCAGGATTAGCCCCTCAATTATTTGTTCGAATTAGGGTATGTACTTTTAGTTTCTACCTTTTTTTTCTCATTACTGTAATTCCGTAAATTACTACAGACTATTGAAGCAAACTGCTAATTTTCATTTACCTTAAAGAACTGTTATGATCTAAACATTTTAATAAATCATGTGAAAGAATGTCACTCTTTTCTTTGAAGAAAATATTACTTTGTATGAAGTCACTGAAATTGTTCAAACTGTGAAGATGAAAAGTTTGTATTTTCTGTATTGGTGTTTGATGCTAGTGTTTTTACTCTCAGTGTGTTCTGAGTGACAGTGTGTGTTATCTCAGTGAGGGTTGTGCATAGTGTTTGGCTGCACTGAGCGTGTTTTGAGCCATGTGTTAAGAGTTGTGTTGCTTGGAATGAGTTTTGCAGGTGATGTGAACTGTTTAGCTCAGGTGACTGTTGGTAGTGCAGACTGTAGTTAGAGTTTTGCACATGTGACTCCAGTTGTGCCCACTGTCGTTTAGCAATCGAAAAAAACTGTAAAGTGGCCAGTGATTCCGAATCTATGTCTGTAGGTAGCCACCTCCGATGTGCTAGTGATGGCTGTTTAGCAGTCTGATGGCCTTGAGATAGAAGCTGTTTTTCGGTCTCTAAGTCCCAGCTTTGATGCACCTGCACTGACATCGCCTTCTGGATGATAGCGGAGTGAACAAGCAGTGGCTCGGGTGGTTGATGTCCTTGATGATCTTTTTGGCCTTCCTTTGGCATCAGGGGCTGTAGCTGTCCTGGAGGGCGGGAAGTTTGCCCCCGGTAATGATGTTCCTCTATGCCAATTAAGTTAAATGAATGGCATTAAGTTTCATGCAGAGTTAAATAATTCAGAAGGAGCTGGAGCAGCTAAGGCTGCTCTTGCCTGGAGCTCCTTGGGGACCTGGAGAGAGAGAGAGTGTGTCTGTGTTCTGAGTTCATTGGAGACCCTTGTAAGGGCCACCTTTCGACTATACGATGTTTAGATCCACACTTAAATACCAGTACCCACACAACACAGTGACTTTAATACCAACCACATGTATTGGGTCTCATAGAGAGTCCCTGTGTATTCTCTATACTGTAACTAATGGTGCTCACATTCACCTTTCCGTTGATGTTTAAAACACATCAATACCTACCTACCTACACTCTAAGCTCTGAGGAAATACACTGTGTGTGTGTGTGTGTGTGTGTGTGTGTGTGTGTGTGTGTGTGTGTGTGTGTGTGTGTGTGTGTGTGTGTGTGTGTGTGTAACAGCCCTGGAGGAGTGAGTGAGTGTTATTCTGTCCAATATACCGTAATAAGACTGAGAAACAGCTCCGGTATACAAGCACAGCTGTGGCTCCACTCATCAGAATACTGGCCATGGGCCTGTAGCTTCCATCACACTCATCAACACACTGTTCATTTTCATTCCACTCATTATGTGTTGGTCATATTCCTCCATATTTAACCAGGACACTTACAGCTGCTAGTGCATATGCTAGTTATGTGGATAACCTGACCGGTAAAACTCACATTATGAAATGAAAATGTTAGGTAGACATTTGAAATGAAAATGTAGTCCACAGAAGAAGAAAACAATGGCTTTGTATAGTATTGAAGAAATGATTTCCCTTTTCCTTCATGGCATATTTTTTTCTGGAATGTGTGTGTGTGAGCACTCACAAGCTGCAAGCATTTCCCTCTATGGCACTAAAAATGAGCTCTAGTGGCTTGCCCCAAAAACTCATTTTAATCTTTTGCCCTAAGAACGGATGACAACATTTATAAGTAGACAGGGTTGGAGGAAGCGAGAAAATAAAAAACATATCTTGTTATTGACGTTGGCAAGTTTCTCCTTGGCCCCTGTAGCAAGAATACAGTCACTGAAATTCCTTTCTTTCTCTCTCTCTCCCCTCAGATGAGCACTGCATGCCTTCAGGTTATGAAAAGTGAATTCCTCTCTCCTCTGTCAATTTTTCTTTCTCTTTATTCGCATTTTATCCCTGGACTCTTTCATTTCCTGTTCATTCCAATCTCTGATAAAAATGTGAAATATGTTTTTCACCCCTCACAGATCTGCTTGATTTAGAGATGATATCTGAGATGTATTGGTTGGGAGCTGGGCCATGCGGTCTCTTGTCTCCCACGGGGAAGGTTGTATCTGCCAGTCCGAAGTCGTAAACCTCTCCAGGTGTCCAGTTTCATCTTCCAGGGAGATTATTTTCCTTTATTTCATCAGACGACGGTCGGGTAGAACAAGCGCAGCATGATCAGAGAGGAAATCAGCACTTTAATCATATTTACATCACTTCAACATGTTTCTCTGAGGGCCTGTTCGGGTTCCCCAGATCTCAGATGTATAACACCCCAAAGTGAAGATGTAGCTACAGTAGCAAATTGCACCGTGTTGAGGCTTCCATCTTTTATCTTCAGCATGGGTTGGACCATTCTTCTAAACAGTGTGAAGTAGGTTTAAAGCAGTGGGAGAGAAATCATTATTAGTGAGAATAGACACATCAGCTTTAGTGATGAGATGAGAAACACAGCCGAAGAGAACATTGGGAATGAACCCCTTCTAACACTGTTTTAGCAGTCTTCCACCTCTTCATCCCATTTTTAAAAAAGCCATCTGTCAGAGAGTTTATGAACATTCCACGTTGCACATTCAGAATCAAATGATTCAAATTGTACTCACATGCACATTGAACTGCATCTAATGATGCGACTTTGAAAGGGCATATGTCTGGAGTGGGAATAAAATAGTCATTGATGCTGGCGTCCTGAAAATGGAGGTTAAAAGCACTTCTAAGGTTAATAATTCCTTTGAAATGTGTATAGCTTTACATAAACAACTGATGTTGCACCCCTAAACCTGTGGTTCCCCAAAAAACTCTTCCTCCATGAGGCCCAATTAAACGTTTCATCATGGCTCTGGAGTCCACTTTATGAGAGAAAATATAAACACAATACTTAGATGATTTATTATCTTTAGACAACATAAGGAGAGCGCAAACAAACGAAAGACCATATGGATCTACATTGGAACTTATGAAGCTTAACTTGGAGGTTAGTCTTGCCTCTTCGTGCTTTTCATTTCTTGATTAAGATAGCAAAGTTCTCTACAATGGAGTCTGCTGTGGCAATTAAATATCTCCAACATTTTGGTGATGAACGTACTCCACTGGGCAAAGACGTCTATTCAACGTCTAGTTTTGATTTACATTTTGGTTGAGTTGTCAACTACCGCAAATTCAATGTGAAATCAGCGTATCACCATGTAATTTGGGCTCAAAGTTGGGTGAAAAAAAATACTAAATTCCCTTACATTGATGACTTTCACGTTGATTCAACGTCATCATTTCTTTTGGGGGGTTGAAATGATGTAGAAACAACATTGATTCAACCAGTTTTTGCCCAGTGGGATGCTGCAGACTGAGCTTTAGAAGAATGAAACCTTGCTAGCTAATATCAGCCTGCTCTAATAACTGCTATCCTGTGACTGTGTCTGATATAGAACTCATATTGACTTACAGACTGCCATAACTAGAGAAGATGAAAACAGTAATAAAGAGGTATGTTCAGTGAAAAAAAGTGTTTATTTGAAAAATGTACTTCGTTCCACCACCAGAATGCAGAGATCCATGCAGGAATCATCTGGCTTGATGGCTTGCTCTTCCAGACAACACTCGGCATGTTCGGAAATGTAGGAGTAGGGAATTTTGTGTAGTGGTGCTACTCCAAATCAGGGAAGCGTCAACAGATGTTCAGAATGCTGTTGGCATCTCCTGCTGTTCAGGCATGCTAGCTACCACAACCCCCTCTTCTCTCTCACTCTCTCTCTCTCGTCCTCCTTTCCTTCCCCACTCCCTGAGAACCTTCCCACTTGGCACACACACACTGGCTGAATAAACATTGTTTCCACCTCATTTCAACAAAATTGCGTTGAACCAACGTGGGATAGACATTGAATTGACGTCTGTGCCCAGTGGGTTGCCTCTTCCACACTGGAAGGCTGAAAGGAGGAACTCCTGTTTATCGCTCACCCGTCCTGCGTTCCCCTGGGGGCTTTTTATGACTAGGCTAATGACTAGGCTAATGAATTTCAAAACAAATCTATATTTGTATACAGATCACAACGGGGTGAGCATGCACGCCTTCAGGCAGGCAGAAAGGCAGCCATGCAGGCAGGCGGGAGGGCAGACAGGCAGCGATACAGGCAGGCCGGCAGAAGGTTGGAGATCTAGAGCTGTCAGATAGACATGCTCTCCTCCTCTTCCCTTTACGTGACGTCATCAACCCCTCTTAAACCGCATCACGCACGACCAGTCACACAGCTGTGGGGGGGGAGTTGATAATGCAGGTGTTTAGTGAAAGAATGCTCACTTCTGAGGAGAGTGACTGAAGTGTGTGAAGGGAGGCTACAACCAGAAGAACATCTAGCTGTTGGCTCCAAGATCTTGTGAATGCTGAGACCTGTCGTGTAACTCCCTCAGCCAAAATTCCCTTCCATACCTTGCTAAATTGCTAGTTACTGAAACAAGTCTTGATGTAGATTGCAAGCAGGCAACTAATTGTCATAAATGGAAATTGAGATTTTATGAGGCGTGAACAGTCTTATTTGATTGTAAACTGATTCATTAACTACACAAGTCGTTCAGTTGTGCCATGCTATTTAAAATGAAATTAAGACTGTAGGTTTCTGATGGTGAATTAGCATAACTGTCGCACACGTCTAAGCAATTTTGGCATAACTCTGCAGCTGCTTTGCATAAACCTGGATTAGGAGAGCTCAGGCAAGGTGTTTGGGGGCCGTGCTGCGAGAGAATAGGGAGCATGCAGAAAGAGAGAGGATCGCTCTTGTATCCAAGGAAGGATGCACTAATAACAGAACGCTAGAACCATGGGGAGGGAAGTTTCACCCACAGACAAATCCGTATAGCGGATCTCTCTCTCTCTCTCTCTCTCTCTCTCTCTCTCTCTCTCTCTCTCTCTCTCTCTCTCTCTGTCTTTCCCTTCCGTGATGTTCCTTTGTGGCATTAACCTTAGTAAAGCACTGCCATACTGTATTCAATGTGTGTGTGTGTGTGTGTGTGAGAGAGAGAGAGAGAGAGAACAGGTGGAAGAGAGAGCAGATATAATAAATTGAGAGGGAGGGGTAGAGAAAGAGAGAGATAGGGGGTAGAGAGAGAGATGAGTTATTTCACTCTAATGATGAAGGAGAGGGACTTCATTAAATGTGTCTTGACTGATGTGCTCGTCAGACACCCCGGTTGATGCATGATAAAACGCAGAGAGAGAGGGAGGAGAGGGACTGGAGGGAACAAGATATGGGTGGGAAGAGTAACAGACACAGAATGGTAGATAGAGTAGGGAATAGAGGGATGAAAGAGAGTGGGATGTGAAGATATCATGGCATACAGCCAGGGAAAAGAGAGAGAATATTCACTTGAAATGAGTGACTGACTGTTCGATGAGACTTTCCATGTAATATTCTGTTAAAAGCATTGCTATTTTGGTCACTCAATAAATATCGGTGCCTGCTGGCTTTTATTTAACCTTAAAGGTCCAATGCAGCGGTTTTTATCTAAAAAAAAAGAATAATTTCAGGGCAACAATTAAGTACCTTACTGTGATTGATTTCAATTAAAATGGGCAAAAATAAGAAAAAAATCTAAGAGCAATTTCTCAAGCAAGGACTGTCTAGGAGTGGTCTGAGCTGGGAGGGGAAAACTAAAAACTTGCTGTTATTGGCAGAGATGTTTGGAACTCTCTTTCTATTGGTCTCGTAACTTATTGAACGCTGTCACCAGGCAGGCAGAAACTCTGTCCTCACCAAAACAGGCTGAAATATCAGGCGGTCAGTCCCACTAAAAAGGGCATTATCTTATTTTTCACAATTTCACAGTATTATTCCATCCTCACGTTGTGAAAATATATATTAAAAACAGGAAACTAGTTTTTTTTTTTACTGCACTGGGTCTTTAAACGTCTACACACACGTGTTGAACAATGCCGCATTTGACTACTCTATTCGCCTTTTCCTTAGGACCAGGCCTGCTAGAAGCGTTGGACTTGCTCCAACAGATCTTTGTATACCGCAGTGCAATCCTGACCCAAACCCCCCTGTGTGTCAAATTAAGATAGTAGCCAGCCGTAAACACTATGTAAATCAGATTTGACACGGAGCCAGCCAGCCACTTTGTTGGGTCTGTTAGTGCTTCATATTGAGGAAGTTTCTCTATATGCTTTGTGAGATCAAATCACTATAGGCTACAACCCCTCACACAATTCACTTCTACGGACAGCTCAAGTCTTCGCGCGATTCATGATTATTGCCCTTTTAGATATTGCTCCAGCCCACCGCCACACCACGTAGCTGAGTGCTCACTGACTGACAGTCAGACGGCGAGAGAGACTATTTATTCTATGGTGACTGACTGACGTGTGAGTCCACCGTCCGTGCTTGTAAAGGTGCCAAATGAATATTTGAGGAAAATGTGGTGTTTGAAGATGGGTTTCTTCTCCCTTTCAAGTTTCTGTTCAGAAATTCATTACCAGGTTTGATTTTGACGTGTGTGACTTCTCGCTTTGATCATTTCCTTTCATTTTTATTTCCCCTCGACAAGGAATTTGAGTGGTAAAAAAAATGATATTTGTTTGACTGTCAAATAATGTAAATAGACCCCTTCTAATGATACAAAAACATTTACGTTCCATTAACAGACCAACCACTGGTGAAAATAACACATTTTATACTCCCTCAAGCCAACCCACTGGGCACTGACGTCAATTCAACGTCTCTTCCACGTTGCTTCAACGGAATTCCATGGAAATGACGTGGAAACAACATTGACTCAACCAG
Source organism: Oncorhynchus mykiss (assembly GCF_057628025.1). Taxonomy (NCBI): domain Eukaryota; kingdom Metazoa; phylum Chordata; class Actinopteri; order Salmoniformes; family Salmonidae; genus Oncorhynchus; species Oncorhynchus mykiss. The sequence continues at coordinate 32,285,853 of NC_143046.1, forward strand.
TGTGTGCCCAGTGGGAAGTAATGTTCTTTTTTTTCTTCTCAAGTAAGCACTCAAAGACCTTGAAATGATATTTACACCATGGCAGACAATGTTTTTCTCAGTGATGGCCCCCCTCTCGTAGCTGTTTGGTTCGGATCCTGCTCCACCAGGCCTGTGCCTTCAGTCAGCCCAGCCAAAACTGAAACAAACGATCACTCCGCTGTTCCGCCGCAGCCGCTGTTCAGCTGCAGCCAAAGCACTCTGGGATTGGACCCTAGGCTGTGGGCTGCAGTACGGTCAGGACGCCTGCCTTCCAGACCTTCCAGAGCATACTTAAAATGATTGTGTTTTCTCCTCTGGGTGTTGTTCCTTCCGCCCCAAAACAACCTGCAATTACGACTGCTGACAAGCCTTAAGACTGTTTCAACCTGAATAAAGTGAGATGGTGGCGGGCTGTGAGGTTGCCTGTTATTGTGACCAAGGAGAGCTGAAGGTAATGGTGCCTTGCAGACACCACTGGGGAAAGCATGCTGTTTGTGTTTGTCTACACACACAGAGAGAGATCTGTAATGATACGCCGGCTGATTCAACATTTACCGCTGGTGCATTTACACACAAAGACAGGTCCGCATTAGTTTTAATGATGTTGTTTCTTGTTGCTTTCACATGGTTGATTCCTGAAGCTCATTTAGTAAGCATGGCTCCAGTCAATCACGAGGAACACGTCATCCTGTTATTCCCATATGAAGACGGCTCTTTTTCATGATCATATTTTTTTTACAAATTGGCGACCATACAGGACACTGGGATCAATAACCAGGGAAGCCAGCACAAAGTGATCTTTGAAGAGTGGTTACACCACAAGGTGAACACCCACTGTCAGATATTTTGAGAAATGAGTGATTGATCACCATTCACAGAGAAACAGAAACTAGAGAGTGTTGTCCCAGAGACATGGTTGCAAGTAACACCTGGGCCAAGTTTTTCAAAAATGATCGATTTGGATTTCGCCTATCGGATAGGATTAAATGCATAGAAATAGATTGAATAGAACAGGATGCCCCATTCAAGACAACAATTCATCCATTCTATTCCTTCTATTTCTATGCATTTAATCCTATCCAACAAGCAAAATCCAGAGAAGATCCCACAGGGTGTATAGAGGGAGTCAGAGAGTTGGTTAAGTGTCTATGACAACCAGTAAGAGAGAGAGAGAGTGTGTGTGAGAGAGAGGTGGGTGGGTGGAATTGCTGGATGTGTGTTGAGTATGATAAGTAGTGACAGAGTGTGTATGTGATGGGATGCTGGATGTATTTTATAACTAGTTACACCAGCAGATGAGGGAGTATGCCTATGTGGAATGTTAATGGGGATGTGGTTGAGTGCCTATGATAACTGAATCAAATCAAATCGACATGTTACGCACACAGGTTAGAAGATGTTAAGCAGGTGCAGCGAAATGCTTGTGTTTCTAGCTTCAGCAATGCAGTGAGTGTCTAACAGTACAATAAATGAGAGCGTGTCTATGATAAGTAATACATTGTGGATGAGACTGACTGTATTTGGGGAGGGAATACTAGATGTGGTTGAGTGCAGTAATTAGACTGAGGGTCTAATGGCCTCCAGAGCGTCTTTACTAATGATGTCCTCTGTGTTCCTCTGGTTGGACCCTAATGAGGGCCACAGGGCCACGGAGCTGACAGACAGACAGACAGACACAGACAGACAGACAGACAGACAGACAGACAGACAACCATGCAGAGAGAGAGAGAGAGAGAGAGAGAGAGAGAGAGAGAGAGGGGGGATGAAGAGGGAGAGAGAGAAGGATGGAGAGAGAGAGGGAAGGATGAAGAAAGAGAATGATAGAGGGAGAGAGAGAGAGGGGGGGGGTGGAGACAGAGAGGAAAGGATGAAGAGTGAGAGGGTGGTGAGAGGGTGGAGGGAGAGTGAGCGATTAGATTGCAGCAGAAGTGACTTGTTTAAGTGAGAAATGGAGGGGATTAATATATGGGTTGCAGATGCTTAAATAAGGCGGAATGACTCACACACACACACACAAACACACACGCAAACACACACACAGTAAACACATTCATACAACCAGCTTTTCATCCCAGTCATCGCTGGCAGGGTCGACCTCACACACACATTGGCGTCTGTTTGCGTCTTGTTTCCCCCACCACAAAGGCCACAGTCACAGACAGACAGATTAAATGTGAGGCTGTTTTCCCCTCAAGGACAGTATGAATGGGAACTCAGAGCCTGTCACCCCTGCTAGACCTCTTCTCTGGGTGGGCGCTTCCGCATGCCACAGCTAAGGGGCTTCTAGATTATTTATAATCACACTGAAGAAAAAGTGGAGGAGGAGGAGGAGGAAGAGGAGGACAAGGAATAAGAGGAGGAGTAAAATGAGAAGGGGAGAGGACATAGAGCGAGCCAGACCCAAAATGTCACATCAACTGCTTGTCTTTTGTTGATGTACCACCTCAGTCAAGCGGAGCTATTCTGTTCCCCTTGAGTCATGCACTATGCATATGAAGATCAAAATGTAGGAGACCAGTTGATTTTATCACCACTCATACTCGTGCTCATAAAGTGCTGGGATGTGTGTGCGTGTTATAAAACAGGTGTTAAGTATTTCGGTTGGTTGGATTTATAGCGACTGTGAACGTACACGCAGGAGCAACATCAATTGAACGGTTGTGTTGATGTTTGGTGTGAAGGACATGCCATCCGTCATTGGAATGACACTGTAGATCATGACATATTTTTTTTTGTGCTCTTTGTTAGCAGTCTGACTCAATCGCAGGAGATGTAAACTCCTTCGACTTCCCAGGCAGATTTACAGTGTCATTATATCCTCCACATTACACAGTAAAGAATCTGCAACCCACATTAAAGCTCCTGCTGTTTCTCACCCAAAACAAGGCACTCCTTCACTCCTGGCATCCACCATTGATCTCTCCTCAATATCTGTCTCTGTCTCTCTTGTTCTCTCTCTCACACTCTGCCCCTTCTCTTTCTCTGTCACCCCCCCCCCCCCCCTCCCCCACCCTGCCTCCACCCACCCTCTCCCTTCCTTTTCCTCTTTTCCTACTGTCTTCTTCCCTTTTCTGTAGCGCAGTAAAATATGTTGATCAATGGAAATGACCGATAAATCGAAATGCAAATGCCCTCTTCCCTTTTAGTGGGCACATTTTCCAAGCCTCTAAAATGCACCACAGGTGAATTATTCAGTCCATCCTATTGTTTGCTCACCACCATAACATTCTTTACTGGTGAACCGGTCTGCATATTGAACACGTTCAATGGATTATCCAAGAGTGTGTCATGGTATTGGTATTTTTACAGTGGAAGTCAGTGAAATAAAGTCACTCATTTTGTATTCAGCATTTAAGTTTGAGTAGATTGCTCTGTCCATCCTAAATCTCTCTGTCCTCTCTCTCCCTCCCTATCTTTCTCTTCCCCTCTCTCTCTCTCGCTTACCTCAGGCTAACCCAGCATAATATTACATCTCTGAGCCCCTCATTACGCCAGTGGCTTCAGAGAGAGAGGAGGAGGGATGGAGGATGGAGCATGGCCGTAGCTCTCAGGTAAAGGCCCGAGGGATAGATGGCCTGTGTCAGATGGAGGCTGGAGTTGACTGTACCGCAGCTCTCAGGTAAAGGCCTGGGGGCCTGGGGGATAGAAGGCCTGTGTCAGGATGAATGCCCCCAGCCGCAGAGCCCTGCTGCCTGTCAAAGGAGAGCCCTCTGACAGACAGGCCTGACAGGATGTCTCAGTGATTATGACTGGGAGAGACAGGGGGAGGTAGAGGGAGGGAGATGGTGGCAGGCCCCAATCGGATGTTACAATCAGGTGTCAGGAGCCCAGTGTTCGAGTATGTCTGACGATGAGGAAAGAGGGAGACGATTATGAAAATGACATTCGGTATGGTCACAATGATAGTGTTGTGGTGATGATGATGATGCTGCTGCTGATGCTGCTGATGATGATAACTTTATTGCCTTGGTAGAAATCATGAATCATCATTTACACTTTCAGATTAACAGCTAAGAAGATTAGGAGCTAAAACTGAAGTTTTCCAATGTGTCGCATAATAACTGATTGGATAAGAGCAACACTCGATTTCTCTCATAACTTAAAACACAAATTAATTTAAACACAAATGATATCTGACAGAACACATCACTAACTGAACGTCATGTTCACAGAAGCCCGGGGTGAATAGATCACTGTAATTTATTCAAAACTATTCGTTATTCAAAACAGTATGCATAAAACGTCCCAATAAAGGTGCAGTGTTCGATTTGGCCTGCTGGGAGGCAAAGGAGACCAACAGCTCCGCTAAAACTGCGTGCCGTATTTTAGTGATTGTTAAATAAATGTGTACTATTTGGATGTAATAACGTCACCTCTTGAAGAGTGTAGTCAGAAACACAACTTTCCAATTATTCCATGCAAAACAATTGCATATATTTAGCTCTATCATCAGAGTTACTCTGCAAATAAGTGCTTTTCATGATCGGTAGGCCTCAACATCAACTGAGCACAGTGGCGATTCGGTGCCGACACATTTTTTTTTTAATGAGCATGGCTTTATGTATTTTACAGTATATTGGATGACTGTCATTCATAACCCTTTTCAGCAAGTTCAATGTAACAGTGATCGGTTGAGGCTACTACATGACACTTGAATTTTCCCTTAACCCATCACGAGGTTGCTAAAACCTAGCCTATGAATGAAAGTTTACAAAGTAGGTAACACGGGTCGAGAGAAAATGTTGAGGTGAGAGACAGTGACACACTCAATACCGCCTTGCACTCTCTCGCCTGCATCTTGACGATATAGGGTGTAATCATTAGTCCAACAGTTGCAACCGAGAGTTTCCATTGGACAAATTTAGGTATGTTTATGCCTGTTTTATTCTGTTTGCTTCCGATTAAGAATGTTTTTTTTTCAACAGAATCGGCGGAATGAACACACCCATGATAACTCGTAAACACAGTTTACTTTCTTAGCAGCCATGTTGTACTCCTTCTCACATGTATGCACTCTCCTCCTCTCACCTTTTCCCTTCGCTTGTGGACTTAAATGCACAACACATCAAAACTTTCCAAGCCAAACCTTATCTTGACCGCTACACACAGCCTACATCGTTGATATTATACCATATTAGCTAAAGTAACATCGTAGTCAACACAACTAATAGAACTACACCAGCTACAATCATGCAGTAATGTTACAGTGTATTGTCAGCAAGCAGTTTAGCAGTTACACCAGCGGACCTCATGGCAATAAATTAGTAAAACCAAAAGCATACCTTGACTTGTGTTGACTTGTGTTCCAGTGTTGCGTTAGATAGTAATAGCCAGCTAGCCTACATAGAATCCCTATTTTTGAGAAGGGTGATTGAGTAGGCTAAACTAGCTAGCTGCATTTGTTAGCAGAGTAAGTGAAACTTAAAGTGGGGAAAAAATATATCTTTCTCTCTCTCTCTTGCGTCTCCTTCATTTTGGAAGAAATACATTTCTTCAAAACTGTTCAACTATTGTCTTTCGCTCTCTCTTTGAGGCAACTACTCACCACATTTTATGCATTGCAGTGCTAGCTAGCTGTAGCTTATGCTTTCAGTAGAAGATTCAGGGCTCCCGAATGCCTGCATCTCTGTACTAGAGGAGTCACTACAGACCCTGGTTTGATTCCAGGCTGTCCCATAGGGCGGTACATAATTGGCCCAGTATTGTTAGGGTTTGGCTGGGGCAGGCCATCATTTTAAATATTGTTCTTAACAGACTTGCCTAGTTAAATAAAGATTTAAAATAAAATAATTCTCTGATCCTTTGATTGGGTGGGCAACATGTCCGTTCATATTGCAAGAGCTCTGATAGATTAGAGGATGTCCTCTGGTAGTTGTCATAATTACTGTGTAAGTCTATGGAAGGGGGTAAGAAACATGCCTCCTAGGTTTTGTATTGAAGTCAATGTACCCAGGGGAGGACGGAAGCTAGCTGAGGAGGATGGTCCTACCCTTCTTCCTCGGAGGAGTCTCCACTGATTGAACATGTAGTTTCAGATACATGAGGGTAATATCTCTCAATATTGACATTTGCCACCATTACTTGGATTTTTGAGTGATATAAAATAAAAGTGAACTATACCTGACACGTATGAGTGGTTTAAGTTAATTTCCCATCCTTTGTGGGCTCTGCCTGTCAAGCAGCAGAGGCCACATTTACCGATGTACTGTTAGCTGATCGTGTTTACTTTGCAAGCTACCGGTAGAAACTCTGTACAGTTGGCTAAACAAAGTGGTAAGTAGACCTAATGTACTTTTTTCTCCAACTAATGTAGGCCTACCTAGTAAAGTTAGCTAACATTATCCCCTTTTCAAAATGTTTTTCTAAGAGTGCTTAATCACAAATGCTGCTGACAGACATTGATTGAAGGACCATGTCAAATTGGCTAACTCGCTAACAACAGATCACGTCAATATGGCTAGCTAGTTAACAAGCCAACTTTCCTTTCAGGGGATAAACTAGATGGCTATTTTCAAATATTGTTTGATTTGCTTTAAATCTATAGAGGTGATGACAGTCTGACAACTGTACCAGGATGTGGACTTGCCGATATGAAGCTCTTTCCAAAGGCCTAATCTCTGATGAAGCAAGCTAAATGACACATGTTGTTTGCATAGCTAGCTAGCCAGCTACATGCAAATGGATAGGCTACTCTCACTTGTATGCAAATACATGATCAATTGATATTTACTAACCATAAAAAGCATGTAGTTACTTGCTGTAAATCTCTGATGATAGAGCTAAATGTGGAATAATCGGACATGTGTAGTTCTAACTATGCCCTTCAAGAGGTAATGATATTAAAACCTAAAAGTTTATAACATTTAATGAACAATCCTTTGAAAAAAGGGCACGTAGTTGTCAATGGCAGCCAAATCGAGCGCTCTGCGCCTTATTGTGAAGTTTTGTTGATAACAACCTATTTATGAATACTTTTATCAGACTTTGAGAGGTCTACCAGTTCTTCTCTAACTAGTATCAGGCTCCTAAGGTAATTTCCCAAGCGTCTTTAGCAATATATCCTGCTACCACTCCTCCTGCCGCCCCGCCCTGCCCTATATCTGTAGTCCTCCGTGCCTGCTCTAAAAGACACTGGGCTCTGCCTCAGGAGTCTGTCCTATATCTGCCTCCTCCAGCCAGCTGCAAGACACTGGGTCGGCCTCCCCTCAGGAGTCTGGCTCTTCCCTCTTGTCAATGTGAATCCCTATCTGCGGGAGATGTTCGGTAGCCACTGTCACCCCAACTTGCTCCTTTGGGGTTTCGGGCCGGGGTTATATAGTCCATCACTTTGTGGCAGATGCATTTTCAAAAAGCCCTAGTGACACAACTGTAATTTGATGGCAATTTGATTGACATTGCATACCATCAATCTCCCTTATCCGGCTACATCTACATGTGATAAATCACCCAGCTACACAGAGAGAGTTTTCTCATTTCTCAGGTTGTTATTCCCCTCTGCTTTTGAAATCTATGGCACAACAGGTCAGCCATAGTGTCGGTCCCCACCCAGCGCTGTGACAAAAGCACTGTCTCTAAATCTAATGAGGTGCAGTTGGAGCTGGGCCAGAGAGAAGAGGGAAGGACGAAAGGGTGTGAGTAGAAAGCCCAGTGGTCAGACAGACCAGACAGACATACAGACAGTGAGACAGATGGGTAATTGGATGCTCCTGCTCCATCCTGTCCTCTGAGAGGGTTGTCCTCTGTGTGTGTCAGAGGAGCAGTGACTCTCTCCCTAGGGGACCCAGAGGACAACTGACATCCTGTTGCAGACAGCGGGCCATGGTGGGCGGAGAGTAACAAAGGAAGGCCCTCAATTAGAATGTGATATTGGAGGACATGACCACAAACAATTTCAGGGTTTTGCATGGGGCCAGAGGGTTTTGCATGGGGCCAAATTAATAGTGTTTACTGCATCCACTGTCTGAGGCTTTGTTATGTAAATAAGACTCACTCTGTCTCTCTCTCTCTCTCTCTCTCCCTCTCTCTCCCTCTCTCTCCCTCTCTTCCTCTCTTCCTCTCTCTCTCTCTCCCTCCCTCCCTCTCCCACCTCCAGAGGTTGTCCAATTTGCATTGTTGCATTGGGTGTTACATCTTTGGAGTACACGGAAAAACAGCCACGCTTGTGAAGGAGCCGAAGAAAGGCAGAGTTTTCACACATTTCCCTATTATTCAGGCGTCTCCTAGCAAGCACATCCATGTAATGTGATCTCGTATTGTGCCAGAGAGCAGAGCAGAGAATAACGAACCATTTGGCTCTGCAGGATTTAACTAGGCTATACATTCATGTACTGTACGTCATGTGAGAAGTAATTTCATTAGTGAGTTACTATGAGATGAATACAGCCCATGTGGCTTAACATATATTGGTTCTGTAATTGAGTTGTGCTTTGATGACAGTGTAAAACTGATGGAAAAACACATTCCCATGCCTGTCCCGGTCTAATAACATGTAATTAATTAGTGGAAATGAAAAGTTAATCTAATCTCCTCGCTCAATACATTACATTATAAGTCTGGTTGTTTCTTTGCCTTGTGTGTCCCTTTCGGAAAGAAAAACATTAGCTGATTCACATGCTGTTCTTGCATGCTGTGCTTAAATTTCACATGTGAAACCATATTTTCACATGCAGTATGTTGAGGTCACATGTTAACACCACCTTCTAGGGATAATATATTTTTTTTTACAAGTGATAAAATGAAAATCTTTACATAATATTTTTGTAAGGGTCACTGCCTTAAAATATGTGTTTCTGGGTTGAAAATTCCAGATCATTTCCCGCAAACGAACATTGCTTGGGAGTTATCAATGTCATGTGACACATACACAGCTTCGACACACCCTTGGTTTACAATGGGAAAATTACATGCTCAATCAGTGGAGGCTCCTCAGAGGTGGAAAGGGAGGACCATCCTTCTCAGCAAGGCTTCTGTCCTACTCTGGGTACATTGACTTCAATCCAAAACCTAGGAGGCTCATGGCTCTTACCCCCTTCCATAGACTTACACAGTATTTATGACAACTGTCTCCAACCTATCAGAGCTTTTGCAGCATGAATTGACATGTTGTCCACCCAATCAAAGGATCAGATAAACTGAAAGCATAAGCTACAACTAGATATTACTGCAGTGCATAAAATGTGGGGAGTAGTTGACTCAAAGAAAGAAAAATACCATATTTGAACCATTGTGAACAAATTAATTTCTTCAAAAAGTAAGAAAAAACAAGAGAGAGATAGCTATATTTCATAGTAGGCTATATATATTTTTTATTTATTTTACCTTTATTTAACTAGGCAAGTCAGTTAAGAAAAAAATCTTATTTTCAATGATAGCCATGGAACAGTGGGTTAACTGCCTGTTCAGGGGCAGAACGACAGATTTGTACCTCGTCAGCTCGGTTACTAGTCCAACACTCTAACCACTAGGCTACCCTGCCGCCCCGCTTAGCTAGTGTCAAATGCAGCTAGCTAGTTTAGCCTGCTCAAACACCTGGCTCAAACAGCGAGATGCTATGTTAGCTAGCTGGCTATGGCCATCCAACACTGGAATTCTTCCAAGTCAAGGTAAGCTTTTGATTTCATTAATTTCATGTCACCGGGGCCCTCGGGTGTAACTGCTAAACTGATTGCTATGTTGACTAATATGGTGACAATGATGTAGACTGTGTGCAGAGTGTAGTGGTTATGATATGAAGATTTGGCTTGGAAAGGTTTTTTCGCCTGGTCACAGACAGCTGATGTGTTGTGAACTGAAGTCCACAAGCAAAGGGAAAAGGTGAGAGGAGGAGAGTGCATAGATAGATGCATGAAGGAACTATATATACAACGAGCTGTTTGAATATGTCCGGTATGAAAGTGAACTGCTCGTGTGTGATCAGGGGTGTATTCATTGTGCAGCTGATGGACTAATGATTACACCCTAGATCAGCTAGATCTAGGGGCTCCCGAGTGGTGCAGTGGTCTAAAGGCACTGCATCTCAGTGCGTCACTACAGACCCTGGTTTGATTCCTGGCTGGGAGTCATGTAAGGCGGCGCTTAATTTTCCTAGCGCCGTCCTGCTTAGGGTTTGGCCGGTTTAGGCTGTTGTTGTAAATAAGAATTTGTTCTTAACTGACTTGTCAATTTAAAAACGGTTAAATCAAATAAATAAAATGCCCTAGATACACATGCGGTACAACCAGGGCTCTCCAACCCTGTTCCTGGAGAGCTATCCTCCTGTAGTGGGGCAGGTGGAGTTGTGTGATGAGGGTCAGCCAATACAGGGAGACATTTAACATTTGAGTCATTTAGTAGACACAACGTACAGTTAGTGCATTCATTATAAGGTCGCTAGGTGAGAACAGCACATATCCCACTAGAGGGAACCCCGAGACCTGGAGACTGTGAAGAGATGACAAGTAAAGAGTCAAAGGCTCATGATACAATACAGGACATGTACAACAACCACACAGGCAGCTGACTCAGACATAATAGAAGCAGTGTCAAAACGACACTAAGAAATTGTTTTTCAAATAGGTAACGTTTGCCTATTTGACTGATAACCCCTAACAGTTCCTCTGAACTCCTTTACTACTAACAACCCACTCAATCTCCAGATCAGATGTTAGTTTTTTTACATTATCAATCAATCAATAAGCTACAATGGTGAAAATCCTACTGTCAAGAAATAGCAAAGACAACATGACATATCACTTAAAAAACACAATCCAGGTGATACATTTACAGAATGCTCTTGCATTCATGTGTTGTGTAGGTTTATCATTAGGACTAGCTAGCCTCTACATATTGGCACTGGCAATTAGCTTATCAACATTAAATAGACACTTGTTAGCCAACTATAAAATTCACAATTCCCGAGGTAACAATGCACAAACAGTGTAACATTATTACCATCTTATATTACCAGCATTGCTCTGCGTAGACGCAAGATAAAAATACTTTTGTTTGTAAGCTACAATGGCATAGCGTACTGTCAAGAAGTGACATTGACAGTGCGACATTGCTATATTGCTATATTTCCAAAATGTATAGAGTGTTTTTGCATTCATGCATTGTTAACCCGAACCTAGCTAGCTACCTCTGGCATGCCGTAATCTCACTACAGCCTGTGCTGAAGTCAAAACAACAATAGCAACATTACACATGTGTGGTAGTTAGCTAGCTGTGTTTAGCTAGCTAGCATATCACTATTTGAAACCCTCTAGTTATGATTTTATAGAAACTATGTTAACAGGATGTAACGATAGTTAGGTAGCTAGCCAGATCCTTTGGCTCACCTTGACTTGCTATATCTAAACTATGTTAGCATGTGTAACTAATGTTAGCACTAGCTAGCTAGAATACTCAGTTTAATTTAGCTAGCTTGCTAGTATTTCAAACCTCAAATTGCCAGGCAGCTAGCTAGCTAACATTAACTTGATGTAATCTGTTTATTTATCTCTGGTAGCAAGCAACGTTAGTTAGTTAGCTATATAATATTAGATCTTACACCAAAATTCAGCTGACTAACATTAGCTAGCTAGCTAGTAAATAACTATTAAATATTTACATTTACAGCAAACATGGGCTCCCAAGTGGCGCAGCAGTCTAAGGCACTGCATCTCAGTGCTAAAGATGTCACTACAGACACCCTGGTTCGTTTACAGCCTGTATCACAACCGTCCGTGATTGGGAGTCCCATAGGGTGTCGTCCGGGTTTGGGAGTCCCATAGGGTGTCGTCCGGGTTTGGGAGTCCCATATGGTGTCGTCCGGGTTTGGCCGGTGTAGGCCGTAATTGTAAATACGAACTTAACTTACTTCCCTAGCTAAATCAAAAAAAAAACATTTGATGACACTGTTAGACCTACTGTGTAAATTGTTCTCTTACCTCCAATCTTTAGACATCCTTCGTAATAAAAAATTCGTAGTGTTAAAAACTTGTTGAAATCACAGCTAATATTGTGGAGCGGCTTGAAATCTTTTAAGACTGTGCTGTTATTTTGGCTAAGTGGTTGTGTCTAACTGACACTGAAATTCGAATAATCCCTCCCAATGTGACATGGTACCGGTTGGGTGTGTACTGACTCTGTGACGTTTCCCCTTTCCAAGCGCGAGATCATGCAATTTACACACTGGGATAGGTCCGGTTACAACAATCTTCACAATAATCGGGAGTGTACGATCCCAGAAATAGGTGTGTGACATGCATGCACACACATTTGAGAAATTACCGCTCACCTCCCGCTCACCTCCCGCTCATTTGACTGAATGTGTGGAGGTTGGAAAATACCTATTTTCATACAGTGGGTGTGTGTGTGTGTGCGTGTGTGTGCGTGTGTGCATGCGTGCGTGCCTGTGTGTAGGAGTGTGTGTGGTTGACTCTGAGAAGATCCCTCGGATATGAACCGTTTCAACGTAAAGAATCCCAAATCCTTTGAGGTTGTTCTCATTATTTAGGGGCTCAGGAAAGTAAGGCCTATACCTTGGCTAAGACTGATGTTTGTCCTTTGCAAATCACACACGCTGAGTGAAAAAGCATACAGACCGAAAAGAATTGGATCAAGTCAGCTGACATCTCTCCCTTCAACTGAAATCCCTGTATTTCCTGGGTGCTAAGCAGAGATTCCTCCTTCCTTATTGTTTCACCAGCTTCCATCTCTCCACTAAAATCTCCCTTAAATCCCCCTGTACTGTACCTAGAGGCAAGGCTCCATGTGCTAAAACACTAACGCTACACGCCATTCAACAAAGGTCTCCTAGCAACGGACTCTGTTCAATCTACTGCTAGCTGTATACGTGTTTTGGTTAAACCTAGTGAAAGAGAGAGAGAGAGAGAGAGAGAGAGAGATGTGTCTGTGGGTGAAACATTTTCCCTGACGTGGATAATTCAATCTTAACGTCTGAATCGTGTGGAGTACACCTCTATTCTCGCCTCACGCACCAGAGTAATTGTTTATCCGAACCATTCTTGGCTAAATCTGGCTGTCTCGTTGAGAAGGTGCTCTGCTCCTAAGTGACACGTTGAGGTGTAGAAACTGAATAATTACTGGTAATTAACATGGTGTTAATAGCACATCAGTAATGGTTAAAACTGGTCCCACTGGCATTTATACACACACCACTACTGTATCATAACTATAGTTTAGTTGTAGGCTGCTAGGTAATATACAGACTACTAGCCAATTTACACAATTTAAAAGGTTTCTGTGTACTTTGGAACTTTACCCCTATACACGTTCTGTGTGAGAGGTAGCTCTGCTTTGTGTAACAGGGACTTAAAGGCTCATGAAAGAAATGGAGGTGGAGACTACACCATAATCCCTGCAGTCTGGATCTCGGGGCTGAAGAACAGAGATTTATAACACATGGATCTAATGGTTGTGGTTAAAAAACCAGGGTGAGAGGGAGGCGACCACAGATTTATGACCTGGTCACAACCATAACTTCACAGGTATGGCAAGCTCAAGCCTCTAAACCCCCTGACCTGATTTATGAAACTGTGGTTGACGAACAGCGAACAGGGAAGGATTAACCCGCCACAGTCACATGCACTTGAGGTAATCATATGAGACTAAATACACAAACTAGTTCAAACACACATCTTGAGAAATTCTCCAGACACTTTCATGGCATTCCTTGCCAACAAACCCCCCAATACTACTTTAGCAACAACACCCCCCGAAACTAGCTGGAACAGGATATGCCAATCTTACAAAGCTCTAAAATCCAAACAATATAACATCTTCCTTTATAATTACACTAAGAGAGAGAGAGAGAGAGAGAGAGAGAGAGAGAGAGAGAGAAAAAAAGAAAGAAAGAAAGAAAGAAAGAAAGCAAATAATAGAGAAAGATTGAATGGAGGAGAGATACTACTCTTTACCAAACAATTAAGCTAATTACAGTATAGTTCTCCTCTCACAGAGTCAGGTTTCCCATGATAAGCCCATTAGCAATAGATAATAGAGCCAGCCTGTTGGCTAAGAGAGTGCTGCTGGTCCAAGTGCTTGTCTCCCCACATCAAAGGAAACCTTTTCTCTCCACCAGTGCCTTTGTCTCCCGTGAAGATCTGAGAGGATCAAGACAGGGAGTAACGAGTGGCTTCATATCAGTCAGGGGGCCCGGTACAGTGTGGAGAATGGTGAATTAGCATTGTGTTGAGCTCCCGATGTTAACCCTCTTCACAAATAGACTGCAGAGTTTTTGGATGTGAAAAGAGACAGGTGTTCCATTTACATGATTCATAATATAGTGCTGAGTGTGATGGAGACATATTCTATAGATTCATGTGCTTATGTTCAGGCGATAAGGGTTTTTTAGCTGCCTCTGTCTGAGATGTCAACTCACATCGACACTGACTGACGACAATGCTGATATTCTCTCCCTCCCAGAGTGCTGCTCCTCCCCCTGGTTTCGCACGCACCACGCACGCACACACACACACACACACACACGCAGACACTCACACGCAGACACACACACACACACACACACTGCATCCCTGTACCCACACACATCCCCCCCACACCCACTGTCTTCACACACACACCCTCCATACCCCTGTGTGCTGTCACGCCGTGTTTGCCTCCACGTCATTCTACCCAGCCATATATCCAGCCAGGAAAAAATGAAGTTTCCTTAAAGAGCACACTCAGAGGTGTAACTTCCACCTATGTGCCAGCACGCATCTCCTTAACTCATCTCCCCATCCGCCAAGCCCAGGAGAAAAGCCAAAAACAACTCAAAGACTCAGAGGTTTCCTCCTTTTTCTTTTCAGATTTTTTTTTGGTTTTGTATTGTCTCAGCTCCCTGAAACACTGACGAGTTAAATAAGTTATTACTCAAGTCTGATGCTTTCTGTGAAGTAAAGCCTTCACTCATATCTGTCTCAATAGCCCAACACTATCAGTGTTGTATTATAAATCCTTCACTCATATCTGTCTCAATAGCCCAACACGATCAGGTATGAAGGTAAGACCCAGATGCAGACAACGTCGAAATAACAGTAGTTTAATACTCCAACAGGGACAGGAAAAATACAGGTCAATGCAGGCAGGGGTCAGTAACCAGAGGTGGGGAAGAGGTACCGGATGACAGGCAGGCTCAGGGTCAGGGCAGGCAGGGGTCAGTAACCAGAGGTGGGGAAAAGGTACCGGTAGACGGGCAGGCTCAGGGTCAAGGCAGGCAGCGGTCAGTAATCAGATGTGGGGAAAAGGTACTGGATGACGGGCAGGCTCAGGGTCAGGGCAGGCAGCGGTCAGTAATCAGAGGTGGGGAAAAGGTACCGGATGACGGGCAGGCTCAGGGTCAAGGCAGGCAGCGGTCAGTAATCAGAGGTGGGGAAAAGGTACTGGATGACGGGCAGGCTCAGGGTCAGGGGAGGCAGCGGTCAGTAATCAGAGGTGGGGAAAAGGTACTGGATGACGGGCAGGCTCAGGGTCAGGGCAGGCAGCGGTCAGTAATCAGAGGTTGGGAAAAGGTACCAGATGACAGGCAGGCTCAGGGTCAGGGCAGGCAGGGGTCAGTAATCAGAGGTGGGGCAATGGTACAGGACGGCAGGCAGGCTCAGGGTCAAGGCAGGCAGCGGTCAGTAATCAGAGGTGGGGAAAAGGTACTGGATGACGGGCAGGCTCAGGGTCAGGGGAGGCAGCGGTCAGTAATCAGAGGTGGGGAAAAGGTACTGGATGACGGGCAGGCTCAGGGTCAGGGCAGGCAGCGGTCAGTAATCTGAGGTGGGGAAAAGGTACTGGATGACGGGCAGGCTCAGGGTCAGGGCAGGCAGCGGTCAGTAATCAGAGGTTGCGAAAAGGTACCAGATGACAGGCAGGCTCAGGGTCAGGGCAGGCAGGGGTCAGTAATCAGAGGTGGGGCAATGGTACAGGACGGCAGGCAGGCTCAGGGTCAAGGCAGGCAGCGGTCAGTAACCAGAGGTGTGGAAAAGGTACCGGATGACGGGCAGGCTCAGGGTCATGGCAGGAAGCGGTCAGTAATCAGAGGTGGGGAAAAGGTACTGGATGACGGGCAGGCTCAGGGTCAGGGCATGCAGCGGTCAGTAATCAGAGGTGGGGAAAAGGTACTGGACGGCAGGCAGGCTCAAGGTCAGGGACAGGCAGAGTGGTCAGGCAGACAGGCTCAGGGTCAGGACAGGCAAGGGTCAAAACCAGGAGAGCAAGAAAAGAGAGACTGGGAAAGCAGGACCCGAGACCAAAAACGCTGGTTGACTTGACAAACAAGACGAACTGGCAACAGACACACAGAGAACTCAGGTATAAATACACAAGGGATAATGAGGCAGATGGGCGACACCTGGAGGGGTGTGGACACAATCACAAAGACAGGTGAAACAAATCAGGGTGTGACAAACACTAACAGTAGTGTATCTTAAAGTCTTCACTCATATCTGTTTCAATAGCCCAACCCTAACAGTAGTGCATCTAACAGTAATGTATATTTAGCTTTGGCGTGCTTTCTCGAGTGGTGGAGCCAAACGAATCCCTGAAATCCCTTATTGAGCTGTCAAGTTGTATTTGTTGCATTATATTCCCTTGGTTGATGATGAATCTTCATTATACAGGCCAGTGATGTGATCAATAGAGCTGGGACATGGAAATCTGAGCCTGACCCTGCAGTTACAAGGCAAATGCACTACTGTACCTCCTGAGCTAAAAAAAAAGTCCTGACCTCTTGGTAGAGGTCCACAGTCAGCCTACGTAAAGGGAGGCTGCAGTATTTCGCAATGACATAGTTCAAAGATGACTGACGCTGCTGTACAACACACAGAACCCAGAGAGAGAGAGAGAGACGCCAAGAGGACCTACACCCAGACCACAGCTTCACCAGCCAGTTGAGACCACCCCAAACAAACCTGGCCACACCCTATATAGGTCCCCACATATGAGACCTATGCCCCTTCTCTCCTGGTAGTGGTAGTCCCATCCACCAAACTATCAGGTGTGAAACAGGGAAGAGACTCAGGGGTATGCTAATTTGGTGTAGAGCAGACATAACCCACTCTATTAAATTAGTAAAAACAGGAACATTTTACATCTGGCTAGAAATGAATGAGGAAATGCTCTTAACAGAGAAACATGCCCTCATCCTCATCTGTGCTACCTATATCCCCCCAATAGCATCCCCATACTTTAACGATGACATCTTCTCCATCCCAGAGGTGGGAGATCAACCACTTCCAGGCCCAGGGATATGTGTACTCGTCTGTGGCGACCTAAATGCCAGAACTGGACAAGAACCTGACACTCTCAGCACACAGGGGGACAAACACCTACCTGGAAGTGACAGTATTCCCTCCCAAATATGCCCCCCTTGAAAAAACAACCAACAAATATGGGTCACAATTTTTGCAGCTCTGTCGCACGCTGGGTCTGTACATAGTCAATGGTAGGCTTCGAGGAGACTCCTATGGTAGGTACAGTGCCTTGCGAAAGTATTCGGCCCCCTTGAACTTTGCGACCTTTTGCCAAATTTCAGGCTTCAAACATAAATATATAAAACTGTATTTTTTTGTGAAGAATCAACAACAAGTGGGACACAATCATGAAGTGGAACGACATTTATTGGATATTTCAAACTTTTTTAACAAATCAAAAAACTGAAAAATTGGGCGTGCAAAATTATTCAGCCCCCTTAAGTTAATACTTTGTAGCGCCACCTTTTGCTGCGATTACAGCTGTAAGTCGCTTGGGGTATGTCTCTATCAGTTTTGCACATCGAGAGACTGAATTTTTTTCCATTCCTCCTTGCAAAACAGCTCGAGCTCAGTGAGGTTGGATGGAGAGCATTTGTGAACAGCAGTTTTCAGTTCTTTCCACAGATTCTCGATTGGATTCAGATCTTGACTTTGACTCGGCCATTCTAACACCTGGATATGTTTATTTTTGAACCATTCCATTGTAGATTTTGCTTTATGTTTTGGATCATTGTCTTGTTGGAAGACAAATCTCCGTCCCAGTCTCAGGTCTTTTGCAGACTCCATCAGATTTTCTTCCAGAATGGTCCTGTATTTGGCTCCATCCATCTTCCCATCAATTTGAACCATCTTCCCTGTCCCTGCTGAAGAAAAGCAGGCCCAAACCATGATGCTGCCACCACCATGTTTGACAGTGGGGATGGTTGTTCAGGGTGATGAGCTGTGTTGCTTTTAGGCCAAACATAACGTTTTGCATTGTTGCCAAAAAGTTCAATTTTGGTTTCATCTGACCAGAGCACCTTCTTCCACATGTTTGGTGTGTCTCCCAGGTGGCTTGTGGCAAACTTTAAACAACACTTTTTATGGATATCTTTAAGAAATGGCTTTCTTCTTGCCACTCTTCCATAAAGGCCAGATTTGTGCAATATACGACTGATTGTTGTCCTATGGACAGAGTCTCCCACCTCAGCTGTAGATCTCTGCAGTTCATCCAGAGTGATCATGGGCCTCTTGGCTGCATCTCTGATCAGTCTTCTCCTTGTATGAGCTGAAAGTTTAGAGGGACGGCCTGGTCTTGGTAGATTTGCAGTGGTCTGATACTCCTTCCATTTCAATATTATCGCTTGCACAGTGCTCCTTGGGATGTTTAAAGCTTGGGAAATCTTTTTGTATCCAAATCCGGCTTTAAACTTCACAACAGTATCTCGGACCTGCCTGGTGTGTTCCTTGTTCTTCATGATGCTCTCTGCGCTTTTAACGGACCTCTGAGACTATCACAGTGCAGGTGCATTTATACGGAGACTTGATTACACACAGGTGGATTGTATTTATCATCATTAGTCATTTAGGTCAACATTGGATCATTCAGAGATCCTCACTGAACTTCTGGAGAGAGTTTGCTGCACTGAAAGTAAAGGGGCTGAATAATTTTGCACGCCCAATTTTTCAGTTTTTGATTTGTTAAAAAAGTTTGAAATATCCAATAAATGTCGTTCCACTTCATGATTGTGTCCCACTTGTTGTTGATTCTTCACAAAAAAATACAGTTTTATATCTTTATGTTTGAAGCCTGAACTGTGGCAAAAGGTCGCAAAGTTCAAGGGGGCCGAATACTTTCGCAAGGCACTGTATATCTACACCTCATCCCTTGGCAGTAGTACTATAAATTATTTTATCACTGACCTCCACCCAGAGTCTCTCAGTGTTCATAGTCAGCCCACTAACACCCCTATCAGATCACATAAAAAATCACAGTCTACTTGAACATAGTAATACTCAATCATGAGGCATCAAATCCAAGGGAACTGCACAATATTAAGCAATGATATAGATGGAAGGAAAGCAGTGTAGAAATCTACCAAAAAACAATTAGGCAACAACAAATTCCATCCCTTTTGACAACTTCCTGGACAAAACATGTCACTGTAATAGTGAAGTGTATATTTGACAGTAGAAAGCATAAACAGTATATTTGACCTTTCAGCTACATATCAGAAAATGTCAACACCCAGCGTCAGAAAATTAACAATAATGACAAATGGTTTGATGAAGAATGCAAAAACCTAAGAAAGAAATTGAGAAACCTATCCAACCAAAAACATAGAGACCCAGAAAACTTGAGTCTATGCCTTTACTATGGTGAATCACTAAAACAATACAGAAATACACTACGGAAAAAGAATAAACAGCATGTCAGAAATCCGATCAATGTAATTGAAGAATCCATAGAATGTAACAACTTCTGGGAAGATTGGAAAACACTAAACAAACAACAACACAAAGAGTAAGCTATCCAAAACGGAGATGTATGGATTAACCACTTTTCCATTATTTTTTGCTCTCTAAAGAACAAACAGCAAAAACATATACATGATCAATTACAAATCTTAGAATCAGCTATTAAAACCTCTTGCAGCTCCCCCCCTACTTTGTGCAATTTCCGCCTGAAGATATACCCAAATCTAACAGCCTGTGGCTCAGGGACAGAACCAAGGATATGCATATTCTTGGTACCATTTGAAAGAAAACACTCTGAACTTTGTGTAAATGTGAATTGAATGTAGGAGAATATAACACAATAGATCTGGTTTAGATAAAACAATGAAAAAAAACATACGTTTTTATTTTTTATTTTGTATCATCATCTTTAAAATGAACAAGATAAAACAAACATTCAGATAGGACGATGGGGACAATTTCAGTGAAAAATATAAGAGGGCAACAGTACTTGTGCAAAGTTTCAGAATGATAACTTCCAAAATGAGTGTGCTACATGACATTTATCATGAAGTCACCCAGGTGTCCCACACAAGTAGCCCAAATGTACCCAAGTGGCCAAATTGGTGAAGGTATATATTTTGAAATAAATAACTATATACAAAAAAACAAAATGCTATTCTAACACACCCTATCCCCACCCCCCCCCCCCCAAACAAATATATATTATTATTGATTAAAAAATATATGAAAAAATATATATATACACATTTACAAAATAACATGGGTGACTATTTACACACTTAACATTTTTAGAAGACCCTCAGTCCTCTATCGAATCAAATCTATTTATATAGCCCCAGCCTAAAACCCCAAACAGCAAGCAATGCAGGTATAGAAGCACGGTGGCTAGGGAACTCCCTAGAAAGGCAAAAACCTAGGAAGAAACCTAGAGAGGAACCAGGCTATGAGGGGTGGCCAGTCCTCTTCTGGCTGTGCCGGGTGAAGATCACAGTGGTTGTAGAGGGTGCTACAGGACAGCACTTCAAGAGTAAAATGAACAGTTTAGGGTTCCATAGCCGAAGGCAGAACAGTTGAAACTGGAACAGCGGCAAGGCCAGGTGGACTGGGGACAGCAAGGAGTCATCTTGCCAGGTAGTCCTGACGCATCGTCCTAGGGCTCTCTCTCGGGCTCAGGTCCGAGCGAGAGAAAGAGAGAATTAGAGAGAGCATACTTAAATTCACACAGGACACCGGATAAGACTCCCATTTGGAGTCAGTGTCACTGTGAAAGAAAATGTTCAGTTAGAATAGTTTCACATATGAGCCCTGTATCAACAGGTATAATAAACAGATATATATATATATATATATATATATATATAGAGACTTGAAGGTTGAAAGTTGAATATATTAGGTTGAATATATTATTATATTATTATTACCTGCTAGATCTACTCTATTATATTATGACAGACCATCTAGATCTACTGTCTCTATTATATTATGACAGACCAGCTAGATCTACTGTCTTTATTATATTACAACAGACCAGCTGTATCTACTGTCTCCATTTCACTTTGGCCATTGATGTGGTCCTGCCCTCTCCTCAACAGCCTCAAATAGGCTATTTCATGGGGATTGGGGTGGGGCGGCAGACACACGCATCTCACATTTCATGACATTACATGTTTATATATTGCTTCTAAATTTTTAAAAAAATCACAAATAAAATGTTATATTATTAATTTCGAACAAGGACATTAGCATGATAATAACTTACCAGTCCAAAACAATGTCCTCTCCCGTTCAAAAAATATTCCTCCACCATCGCTAGATGAAGCGTCCTACAACAATCTCTGTCTCACCTTCCCAATTAATTTATTCTAAAATTGTGTGTACATCTGTATATCTAGACTTAGATTTAGCTTTCCCTGACTTAGTCGCCATTATGATTGATATATAAACAGCTGAATATGCGCATTCACCAAACAATGGAGTGTGTAATATGCGTAGCTCCTTCTGGTATAAAACTTCAATAGCGAATGACTCACTTTAAGCTGAAGCCTACTACATGTGTTGGTCTTGCAACACATAAACATGGCGTATTGCCGTTTAGCTCAGCTCATTGGCTATCTACCCAGCTAGATTTCAAGACGATCAGTGTCATTTGGGTTAAAAGACAGTCAATCAACGGAACAGCGGGCAAATCATTGGTGCACAATGATGTCATGAAATCATCATGTCTTCAAATTGGTTTCTTTCAGTCAATACGTCCCGCGAAATGGCCCATCACGTTTGATTGTGTTACAAACAAACCAGTTGATTGCAGTGAAACCAAACATGACTGGAAAAGTCACGTTCTTTGTGGGTCATTTACCTGGACTGTGTTGTCGAAAATGGAATGAGACGGAATTCACGACACAAGCGGTTCACAAAATGTTTCGTGTTAGGCTATAAAAACAGATTTTATCAAACAAAAGATAATTCATTGTGTAACAATGAGCATTGGAATTGCAAAAAGACGAAGATCGTCAAAGGTAAACAATTTATTTTAATGCAGTTTGTGATTATGTTACGCCTGTGCTGGTTAAAACATTTTTTTTTTATGGGGCTCTATGCTCAGATAATCGCATCGTATTCTTTCGCAGTAAATCCTTTTTTAAACCTGGCAACGCAGTTGGATTAGCAAGATTATAGGCTTTCGATACATGTGAGACACTTGTATTTTCATGAATGTTTAATATGACTATTTATGTAGCAATCACCGTATGTTGTGGAATTTCAGCCCGCTAGCGGGTTCCGTGCGCAGGGAGGTTAAAGACTACCAGAACCCACTGGATTCTCCAATTACATTGAATGAACTACAGGACAAAATACAAACCCTCTAACCCAAAAAGGTGTGCAGTGTTGATGGTGTCCTACATGAAAAAATAAAATATACAGATCACGAATTGCAATTAGCTATACGTAAAATCTTTAAAAACATCATCCTCAGCTCTGGCATCTTCCCCAATATTTGGAACCAAGGACTGATCACCCCAATCCACAAAAGCAGAGACAAATCTGACCCCATTATTAATTACCGTGTCAACAGCAGCCTTGGGAAACTCCTCTACATTATCATTAACAGCAGACTTGTACATTTCCTCTGTGAAAACAATGTACTGAGAAAATGTTAATTTGGCTTTTTACCAAATTACCGTACGACATACCACCTATTCACCCTGCATACCCTAGTTGACAAGAAAACAAACAAAAACAATGGTAGAGGGTCTGCTATACAAAATGATGGAAGGTGGTGTTGGGAGAAAAACATACATCATTATAAAATCCATGTACACAAACCACAAGTGTGCGGTGACAATTGGAGAAAAAAAATGTATTTCCACAGGGCCATGGCGTGAGCCAGGGATGCAGCTTAAGCCCCACCCTCTTCAACATATATATCAACCAATTGGCGAGGGCACTAGGACAGTCTGTAGCACCTGGCCTCACCCTGATAGAATCTGAAGTCAAAAGTCTACTGTTATTTTATTATCTGGTGATTCAGTCCCCAACCAAGGAGGGCCTACAGCAGCACCTAGATCTTCATTATAGATTATGTCATACCTGGGCCCTGACAGTAAATCTCAGTAAGATAAAAAATAATGGTGTTCCAAAATAGGTCCAGTTGCCAAGACCACAACTACAAATTCCATCTAGACACCATTATCCTAGAGCAGACAAAAAAACAATATATAACTCGGCCTAAACATCAGCGCCACAGGTAACTTCCACAAAGCTGTTAACAATCTCAGAGACAAGGCAAGAAGGGCCTTCTCTGCCGTCATAAGGAATATAAAATTGCCATACCAATTAGGATATGCTAAAAATACTTGAATTGGTTATAGAACCTATTGCCCTTTATGGTTGTGAGGTCTGAGGTCCCCTCACCAACGAAGAATTTAAAAAATGGGACAAACACCAAATTAAGACTGCATGCAGAATGCTGCAAAAATATCCTCCATGTACGTTGAAAAACATCAAATGCAAAGCAGAATTAGGCCGGTACCTGCTAATTATACAAATCCAGGAAGCGAATCCCAAAACTCCACTAACAAAGCCATCACCTTATGGAGAGATGAACCTGGAGAAGAGTCCCCTAAGCAAGCTGGTCCTGGGGCTCTGTTTACAAGCACAAACAGACTGCACAGAGCCTCAGAACAGCAACAAAATTAGACCGAAACAAATCATGAGAAAACTGAAAGATAATTACTTGACACATCGGAAGGAATTAACTAAAAAACAGAGCAAACTAGAATGCTATTTGACCCTAAACAGAGAGTACATAGTGGCAGAATACCTGACCACTCTGACTGACCCAAAATTAAAGAAGGCTTTGACTATGTACAGACTCAGTGAGCATAGCCTTGCTTTTTGAGAAAGGCCGCCGTAGGCAGACCTGGCTCTCAAGAGAAGACAGGCTATATGCTCACTGCCCACAAAATGAAGTGGAAACTGAGCTGCACCTCCTAACCTCCTGCCAAATGTATGACCATATTAGAGACACATATTTCCCTCAGATTACACAGACCCACAAAGAATTAAAAAACAAATCCAATCAATCACATCAGTAAGATTTGTGACCCGTTGCCACAAGAAAAGGGCAACCAGTGAAGAAAAAACACCATTGTAAATACAACCTATATTGTACTTGAACTATATGCACATCGTTACAACACTGTATATAGACATAATATGTCATTTAAAATGTCTTTATTCTTTCGTATGTGTCAAATTTTAGTGAGTGTCGTATTTACTGTTCACTTTTTATTGTTTATTATTTATTATCTTTTTCACTTGCTTTGGCAATGTATACATATGTGTCCCATGCCAGTAAATGCCCCTCGAATTGAATTGAGAGAGAGAGAGTGAGAAAGAGAATAACACACAGAGAGAGAGAGAATAACAGAGAGAGAGAGAGAGAGAGAATAACACAGAGAGAGTGAGAAAGAGAATAACACAGAGCGAGAGAGAGAGAGAGAGAGAGAGAGAGAGAGGCAGACAGGCAGACAGACAGACAGACGAAGAGATTAGCATCCTCACTATGGGGCTGATTAACATACTCTCCAACTCATCTCCAATTATGTGTGTTTTTCCTCATCTTCTAGTGCGCTCTTTCCTCCTCCTGCCCACACATGGCTTTCTTTCCCTCTATATCCATCTTGTTCCATCTCTCTCATCCCCCTTCTCCAACTCTCTTCTCCCTTCCACCCCTCCCCGTCTCGCTCTCTGTCTATCTGTCTCTCTCTCTCTTCTCCCCCTCTTTCTCCCTCTCCTTCCATCTCTCTCCCCTCTCCGTGGGTTAATGCGGTAACATTGGTATTCTTGTGCTGAACACACCGAAGACAGAAGATGTGATCTGTAGCAGGGTCAAGCCTGCTTTCCTTTCATCCCCACAGCTTTGAACAGATATAAAGATACTCTAATTGCATTTGCATAATCGCACTGAAGAGACAAAGTTACACACACGCACACACTCACGCACACACAGTCTAAGCACATATTTCAGTTTGAATGTCGTAATGTAATGTTAGCCACTTATTCCTATGGAGAACATTACTATTTGACAAGTGTGTTATAATGAGAAAACAGAGGCTAAACAAGCCCATAATCACCACATATATCATGCAAATGCACTTACAGCCGAAGGTTTTGGTTTTTTTAGACCATGTTTCTTAACTTTGCTAACTTGCCAGCTCGCTACCACACGCAAGCCATGGAAAATGTAATCATGTAACAGAGCCAAGGTTGGAGAAACACGTCAGAGAAAATGTCTATTTGGATTAGCTAGCTCTTGCAATGGCGAAGGCCAAAAATCATGAGGAAAAATGTGACATTTAATGTCCTGATTCTTTTGGGTTCGGCTTGTCGAGGAGTGACATTCAAGGCGATATCTTTTGTGTTCCTGTACAACAGACTGCTTGTCTTTCAGAATAATACTGAAAGTTGTTTAGAATGGGCATACCATAGAATTCGATTGAGTAAGTATATTTTGATGGTGTGTGTCAAACTCATGATCACGATACTTCCATCTTCTATTCATCAGGAAAGAATCTCGAGAGAGAGACAGACAAAAACGGAATGCCATTCGCTTTACAGTTTAAAGAACAATTAGAATTTGATTCAATAATCACTAGATGTCTTAGCTACTTCATTTACACGAGTTCTATCTGTTTTATGTCATAAATTCAAAAGCAACATGAGAATGTGAGCTGTCAAGGTCTCTGTCTCTTTCTGTATGTCTGAATAATCGATTCCATTGCAAAATATGAGGTGCAAATTCCTTACCATGTATTAAAGGCATTGGCCATTCATTATTCTCAGAGCCACACACACACGCACACACACACGCACGCACGCACGCACACACACACACACACACACACACACACACACACACACACACACACACACACACACACACACACAGTAGGTTAATACAGTAATGCACTAGTATATTGTTCTGGCATAAAAATGTCACAGTTGATTTCCAGAGCAGCTTACTCCCTCTCATGACTCAGGTTGAAAATGAAGCAGTCTGATATTTTAAGCCCGTTAACCTATTCAATGATTGATTACTGCATTTAAGTCTGTTTCATTTTTAATCACCGCTCCAATGATGTATTTAATGGAGCCGGAGTTGATGAAGACGTGACTTAAATAAAAGGGCGAAGGGAGGGAGGGAGGGGGAGGGGGGGGGATGGAAGGATGTGAGGGTCTCTAAGGCCATCCAACGCCACTGCTTTTGATATTTACTTAGAACGATCAAAGTATCTCTTCTCGGAATGCACATACGTAGTTTAAAAGCTAGTATGCTGTAGATTATAATGGTTGATGATGCCATTTGAAAGGCACATACCATGCTCTTTCATGTTACCCTTCTTCTCACTGTCAAAATTGAGACCATACATCCATATTGTTATATGTTATATCTGTGTATTGGTCTGTGTTTTGAGGATGGATGGGTAGATGGATGGATGGATGGATGGATGGATGGATGGATGGAAGGATGGAAGAAAGGAAGGATGGATAGATGAAAAGAACAGACAGCTCCTGTCTGGAATGAGACAGGCAATAGGTCAGTGCTCTGCAAATAACAATGCATCAATTTCTACCTGCAGTGTAGGAGGTTGTTAACACTGGATAAGGGATAAAGGTATTATTTATTTAAACACCATTCTTTATGGTTAATGAATGACTATGTTGGTGCTGAAATATTAAAAAGTCAGCAAATCTTACAATAGGGTAAAGAGGCCTTCAACCACATGTGACATGATCCTCAAGAAAAGCATGCAGTACAGTAAGATTTTTCTCTCTCTTCCACTTGCGTACTTGCACACATGCATTTACACACACTCACACGTGGTAGGCACGCACACAGGCGTGAACACACACACCCAGACAAACAGCAGTCCTCGGCTGATCAGAGAGGAGAGCCTAATGTTACGTTGCAGGTGTGGTTTCAACAATCCATTTGTCAGGAGAGGCATTCAATTAGTGCTGGAAGGCAGAGAATGAGAGGGCCTTGAAATGGCCCTCTCACTCTGTGTGTGTGTGTGTGTGTGTGTGTGTGTGTGTGTGTGTGTGTGTGTGTGTGTGTGTGTGTGTGTGTGTGGTGTGTGTGTGTGTGTGTGTGTGTGTGTGTGTGTGTGTGTGTGTGTGTGTGTGTGTGTGTGCGAGAGAGCGGTATAGAGGGAGAAAGAGGAAAAGAGTGAGAAAGAGAGAATCTTTCTCACGAAGAGCTTTCTCCCCAATGATGAGCTATCTGTCCTCACAACCTAACCGATCTGACACAGTACATTACCAAACCAGCCCTCAGCTCTCTCTCTCTCCTCTCTTTCTCTCCCTTTCGCTTTCTCTCTCTCTCTGTCTCATTTTTTTTATCCCTACCCCTCTATTTCTCTCATGTATGCTCTGTCTCCATTCTTGTTTTCTCTCTCCCCCTCCATCCATTCAATTTAAACTCAAATATGGTTTATTGGCACAGCTGTTCCAAGCGCAACAATAATTCCAAAGCTGTTCAAATTGTAGCAACAGAAGAAACACAGCCTATCTTCTCTTCTCTTGCCACACGTCTCTCCTCCCTGTCCGATTCAGCTGAGAGGACTTTAATGAGAGCTAAGAAAGTGCCCTTTTTAACAAGGAACAGAGGGAAAGAGGGGAGAAATAGAAAGAGAGAAAGGAAAAGAGATTGGGACCAGACATATTCAGGGAGAGAACGTGAGTGAGAGGATTGGGTTTGGTCAAGCAGAGATGACATTAGGAGTGCGCTCCTCAGAGATCTCCTCAAGCCAGATGTCTGTGTGTAGAGGCCAGAGTGTCTCCCTCCTCACTCTTTCCGCCTCCGTAATCCACAGGGAACAATTTGGGAGGTTGTGGGTATTGGAGTTGTCAGAGTTTTTGAGAATCGATATTGTCAACTGGGTGTGAATACAGTACAGCTGTGCATACTGTAGTGTTATATCTTCTATCCGAATCCAGCTCATGTGAATCATGCTCCATTAATTGCATGCCTTTGTAACAGCTTTTCAGAAATCAATTGCTGGGTTACTCCCATGTTCTCACATATACCTTTTCACCCTCGTGTCCTGTTCCTCCTCCTCTGCTCTACTCATCTACTCAAACGTTGGTGTGTGTGTGTGTGTGTGTGCACTCTACGCGTCGATGACTCACCAGAATGAATAAACAAGTGGAGTGTCAGAACATCACAACCACGAGCGGTGGAATGGAGAGGAGCGGGGCAGAGCAGCGGATGACTAGAGGGATGTAAAGGCTGCACCGTGCTATTCATCTGTAGGCCTGGCATCCCTGTGGCGAGGGACCGAGGGGTGGAGCAGGGCCACGGGGAGAGATGAGTAGATTCCATAATGCAGTCACTGGAAAAGGAACACTTGTGACTTTTTTTTTTTTTTATGAATCATTAACTGCTGCTTCTGAATGCAGAGAGGGAAACAAAGACACAAAGGGAAGCCATCACAATGAGAGAGTGCGGTGGTGAAGTAGGCGCTATAGACCAGATTAAACAGAAGGAGAGGTTGTTTATCTCTTGTAATCATTGGCCTCGTTCCGACGCGGTCTCGCTGTATCATCTTACTTTCTCATCACCTCCTCTTCTTCTCTGCGGGAACATGGTGAATAGGAAGAGACAAGAAACGTTTCCTAGAGGAAACAATCAACTCTGAGTACTTAGTAAGTTCTCAGGAAAAGCGCATCGGGAAAGTAGCGAGTTAGTTTTTGCAGCATATGGCGTTTCGTGTGCTCGCGTCTACACTGAGGAAGTTGGTTTGTGTGTGTTTGTGTGTGTGTGTGTGTAAGAGTTGACTCTTCTCTAATCTAGCCTTAAATACGCACACACATAAGCAACCACATCACCCCTTTACCCTCCCCCTACACCCCCTAGGGCTTCCAAATGTTACCCAATTACAGTGGGATGCAGACTACACATGCTGTAATGGCAGTATGGAGTAACAACACACCCCAAAAAACACTCTCCTCACCAAGAAAATAATCTCTGCTGCCGAGAGACAAGCCGTGCATGTTGTCTTTGGCAGCGGCTTCAACGGCAGCAGAGAAGATTGAAAGCTGACATCTTATCTTAGTGTTTATTTGACTGGCTAAGTGCTGGGAGGTTAGGGCTGGAGCTGAAGTCAGACCAGGCCTAGATGTATTTCACCGGGCTCATGGCTGTTAAAGATCCACTTGGCTTGAATGAAAGGCAGACGGTGAAAGGTGCTGTGGAGGAATACGTTCCTCAAGGTTGAGATGATGGAACACACACACACACACACACACACACCCCAACACCCCCACACACACACCTCTGTGATTTGGCTGGCCTGTGTAAGTGTTCATTGTCGGAGAGCTGATTA
The DNA here is from genome assembly GCF_057628025.1 of Oncorhynchus mykiss. Taxonomy (NCBI): domain Eukaryota; kingdom Metazoa; phylum Chordata; class Actinopteri; order Salmoniformes; family Salmonidae; genus Oncorhynchus; species Oncorhynchus mykiss. Next base: position 32,315,446 of record NC_143046.1, read on the forward strand.
TAAATAATAGAGTCCTGTGGGCCGGTGGCGTCTGAAATATTGGATGAGGCTGTCAGTTTGAGAGACAGCTTATGTTACGATGGCGGTACAGGGAGGGTGGAGACAGGGGGGCGAGGAGGGGCCGAGGCGGGGGGGAGAGCGTGATGGATGCCACCCCTCTCTGGGTTATAAGGAATGAGTGATCTCCACACATCCATCACCTGGCGAAAGGGAGAGAAGAAAACCAAGCCGCTAAACGGCAGATACTTTTCTGGCTGTGGCTGGGTCCTCCTTTAGCGAGCCTGCATAGACTGCCTCCTCCTGCAGGAGTAAATCTAAGCAGACCTTATTTTCCTGATTGCCTTACTGACATGATGAAGTGCCAGGGCCCGGAGGGGACATTCTGATCTGTCTCTCGACCAATCACAGCACAGACGGGAGGGTCAGAGACATAAATCTGGACTAATACACACCCCAGCATCCCTTTTTAACATTACGTGAATGCCCAGTCAACTGTCGGTGTACACCAGAGACGCTTACGCAAACAGACACACAGGAAAAAAGAAAGAGAATTAGCTACTGTACATGCATGTACTCTGATTGTAGCAAAGCACAGTACTCTCACAACACTCACACAGCATTCACGCTTGGCTCATAGATACATCCATACAGAACAAAGGCCTACAGACATTCTAAGAACCTCAAAGACCTTCTGACTCATCTAACAGAGTGAAATTCAAATCCAAGCCTAAATCCCATTCAACTGCAGCACCAGTCTGCTAACTAGCTATCTGGCTATGCTCTGAAATAAAACCACTTTTACATTTCCTATATAAGAAAGCACCATAAGGCTCAAACTGTATCTGCTTATATAAACCACTCCTGCATATACCTACCCAGGTAGCACATAATGTTCAGAGAACCATATGTTTATTAGAGCTTGGTGAGAGTGAGGTTGTCCTATGGTTATTTTGCATAGAACCTTACCACAACGTTCTGTAAATGGGCAGGATAGTTGCTTGGCTTTGGAATGTTCTCAGCATATTTAAATAACATGACAAAATATTGTTATTTTCTTGGTATTTCATTACTTTAACAGAACATTTCCTAATAGTTCAAACGTGGTTACATTTAATTTAATGTTTGGTAATGTACTAGGAACATTCTCCAACTGGTTTGACATTGGCAACGTTCTCAAATACTTCAGAGAATGTTAAGAAACTGCAAGTTTCCTCCCGGATCTACTTAAAGCCATGTTCTCAGAACACGAAGAAAAATTTCCATAAAAAATGTGAGAAAACAGGTTTCCTCACAGTTCTATAAAATAATGTTCTCAGAAAATTCAGAGAACGTTAAGAAACAACGTTCTTCTGTGGGATTTTAGTACTTCAGCACAACGTTTTACAGTGCCTTGCGAAAGTATTCGGACCCCTTGAACTTTGCGACCTTTTGCCACATTTCAGGCTTCAAACATAAAGATATAAAACTGTATTTTTTTGTGAAGAATCAACAACAAGTGGGACACAATCATGAAGTGGAACGACATTTATTTGATATTTCAAACTTTTTTAACAAATCAAAAACTGAAAAACTGGGCGTGCAAAATTATTCAGCCCCCTTAAGTTAATACTTTGTAGCACCACCTTTTGCTGCGATTACAGCTGTAAGTCGCTTGGGGTATGTCTCTATCAGTTTTGCACATCGAGAGACTGAATTTTTTTCCCATTCCTCCTTGCAAAACAGCTCGAGCTCAGTGAGGTTGGATGGAGAGCATTTATGAACAGCAGTTTTCAGTTCTTTCCACAGATTCTCGATTGGATTCAGGTCTGGACTTTGACTTGGCCATTCTAACACCTGGATATGTTTATTTTTGAACCATTCCATTGTAGATTTTGCTTTATGTTTTGGATCATTGTCTTGTTGGAAGACAAATCTCCGTCCCAGTCTCAGGTCTTTTGCAGACTCCATCAGGTTTTCTTCCAGAATGGTCCTGTATTTGGCTCCATCCATCTTCCCATCAATTTTAACCATCTTCCCTGTCCCTGCTGAAGAAAAGCAGGCCCAAACCATGATGCTGCCACCACCATGTTTGACAGTGGGGATGGTGTGTTCAGCTGTGTTGCTTTTACGCCAAACATAACGTTTTGCATTGTTGCCAAAAAGTTCAATTTTGGTTTCATCTGACCAGAGCACCTTCTTCCACATGTTTGGTGTGTCTCCCAAGTGGCTTGTGGCAAACTTTAAGACACTTTTTATGGATATCTTTAAGAAATGGCTTTCTTCTTGCCACTCTTCCATAAAGGCCAGATTTGTGCAATATTCATCTGATTGTTGTCCTATGGACAGAGTCTCCCACCTCAGCTGTAGATCTCTGCAGTTCATCCAGAGTGATCATGGGCCTCTTGGCTGCATCTCTGATCAGTCTTCTCCTTGTATGAGCTGAAAGTTTAGAGGGACGGCCAGGTCTTGGTAGATTTGCAGTGGTCTGATACTCCTTCCATTTCAATATTATCGCTTGCACAGTGCTCCTTGGGATGTTTAAAGCTAGGGAAATCTTTTTGTACCCAAATCCGGCTTTAAACTTCTTCACAACAGTATCTCGGACCTGCCTGGTGTGTTCCTTGTTCTTCATGATGCTCTCTGCGCTTTTAACGGACCTCTGAGACTATCACAGTGCAGGTGCATTTATACGGAGACTTGATTACACACAGGTGGATTGTATTTATCATCATTAGTCATTTAGGTCAACATTGGATCATTCAGAGATCCTCACTGAACTTCTGGAGAGAGTTTGCTGCGCTGAAAGTAAAGGGGCTGAATAATTTTGCACGCCCACTTTTTCAGTTTTTGATTTGTTAAAAAAGTTTGAAATATCCAATAAATGTCGTTCCACTTCATGATTGTGTCCCACTTGTTGTTGATTCTTCACAAAAAAATACAGTTTTATATCTTTATGTTTGAAGCCTGAAATGTGGCAAAAGGTCGCAAAGTTCAAGGGGGCCGAATACTTTCGCAAGGCACTGTGAGCAGGTTTCCTCACGGTTAAAAGAAAATTATAAGAATCTTATTTTATAGTTTTTCTCGATTGCTTAAACACAAAAATTGGTTCCTATATCACAAAAACCCATATCCTTACGTCACTCCCCAAAACACACACACACATTTCCCATAAGCGTAAACACTATTCACCTGTTTCAATATTCAAAACTCTTTCTGCAAAACCTTACACAAAAGTGGCCAAATAAATAATTCATTGCACTATATATTCATTCAGCAAACACATGCTCTCAATATAATTAACTCAAGTCATCACAACCTAAACTCAAAGAGCACACCTTTCTCCAAGTGCAAACACTGAGCCTCAAAATTGTTAACCCACCAATCAGAATTGCAGGATCAATAAATAGGGCCTAGAGGCATATCCATGTGCTTTGGAACAATGGATCCTAACAATGCCGAAGTTGCAAGACAAAAGAGAGGAAGAGGACATGGACAAAGACGAGGATGACAACAACAACAACAAAGACAAATAATCTCAGTTTAAATCCGTGCCACCCTAGTTCATCATGTGCTCATACATGGGAAGACTATGAGAGAAGCTGGACAGCTAGTGCAACCTAAGCCGTTACATGGATGCATCCATTGTCCGTACTTTCAGAAGGGAAAACAGGTCATTTGCCTTGTTGTTAAAGTGATACATGTAATGTTGTAGTGCATAGACTGACTCTCCACATTGTTCTCAGTGTAGTTTTTACCACAGTAATGGATGACCATAGGTTAGTAATGGTCAAATTTAATTTTTTGCAGAACTGAGAGGTAGGCGGAGACATCTCACAGCTGAGCTGGAGACTGCCCTGGTGAATAGGGTTATTGCCAATACTGGGCCGTTTGAGGGAAATTCAAACCCAAATAGTTGAAGACCAGGTTTTCTACCATCGACCAGATCGTTCAGAAGTACCACATAAGGACAAAGCAGCAGTATCGTGTGCCTTTTGAATATAATTCAATATTTTGTGTATCGTATGCCTTTTGAATGGAATTCAAACAGAGTTAAACAACTTCTTGCAGGGGCACTATTGAGTAGCTTGGATAAAAGGTGCCCAGAGGTGCCCAGAGAAAACGGCCTGCTCCTCAGTTTCAGTTGCTAATATATGCATATTATTATTAGTATTGGATAGAAAGCACTGAAGTTTCTAAAACTTTTTGAATGATGTCTGTGAGTATAACAAAACTCACATGGCAGGCAAAAACCTGAGAACAAATCCAAACAGGAAGTGAGAAATCTGAGGTTGGTATATATTCAACCCATTCCCTATTGAAATCCCCTTGAGATATGAATGAAGATTCACTTCCTAGGGCTTCCACTAGATGTCAACCATCTAAAGAAATTTGAATGAGGCTTCTACTGTGTTGTGGGACTGAATGAGAGGGGAATGAGTCAGACTACTGGCAGATATACCGCATGATATCTTCCTGCATTCCGTTGCTCCTCAAGACACAAAGGAATTCTTCGGTTGGGACTTTATTGAAGATTTATGATAAAAACATCCTAATGATTGATTCTGGACTTAGTTTGAAATGTTTCTTCGACCTTTAATGTAACTTTTTGAAGATTTTGTCTGACAAAATGGTCGACCAGCTCCAGCGTTTGGATAGGTGTACCAAACGCGCTAACAAAAGTAGCTAATTGGACATACATTTTGTATTTTTTTTTGGACATGAATAACGGACATTATCGAACAAATCAAGCATTTATTGTGGACCTGGGATTCCTGGGAGTGCATTCTGATGAAGATCATCAAAGGTAAGGGAATATTTAGCATGTAATTTATGGTTTATGCTGACTGCAACATGGCGGGCTAATATGACTTGATTGTTCTGAGCGCCGTCTCAGATTATTGCATGGTTTGCTTTTTCCGTAAAGTTTTTTTTATTTTTATCTGACACAGAGGTTGCATTAAGGACAGGTATATCTATAATTCCATGTGTATAACTTGTATTATCATCTACATTTATGATGAGTATTTCTGTTTAATCGATATGGCTATGCAAAATCACTAGGACCTAGTGAATGTAACGCGCCAATGTAAACTCAGATTTTTTTTAGATAAATATGAACTTTATCAAACAAAACATACATGTATTGTGTAAAATGAAGTCCTATGAGTGTAATCTGTTGAAGATCATCAAAGGATAGGGATTCATTTTATCTCTATTTGTGCTTTATGTGACTCCTCTCTTTGGCTGGGAAAATGGCTGTTTTTATTGTGGTTTGGTGGTGACCTAACATAATCGTTTGTGGTGCTTTCGCCGTAAAGCCTATTTAAAATCGGACACTGTGGTGGGATTAACAACAAGACTATCTTTAAAACGGTATAAGATACATGTATGTTTGAGGAATTTTAATTATGAGATTTATGTTGTTTTGAATTTGGCGCCCTGCACTTTCACTGGATGTTGTCATATCATCCCGTGATATCCCATTGCAGCCCAAATGAGGTTTTAAGGAGCATCGATTCCAAGATGTGCAGGTAGTTGCTATAGTGTACAGAATTTTAACAGTATGTAGAGTATGGACTATCTCTCCAGCATATAAATACAGTACTGTATAGTAATGTGTTACAGTAACTGCAGTGCACAATTATTCATTTCAGCATAGTAGTACACTACAGTGCTGCATTTGTAGCACAGTAAAATGTGTTTCTTTTACTTCTGTAGAGAATCTTTGAGTTGGATGCCTTGGCTGACCCACAGGAGTACATCTTCATCGACGAGGCAGGGTTCATCCTAACAAAAAGGTGCAAAAGGAGACGCAACATCATTGGTCACCATGCTGTCATACAAGATCCTTGGCAGAGGGGAGGCAACGTCACCCTATGTGCAGCCATCAGCAATCATGGCGTCCTCCACCGCCATGTCAAAGTGGGTCCATACAACATGGCACAACTCCTTCAATTTCTAGATCAGCTGCACAATAGCATTATTCAACAGGAAGTGGAGCCAGGGCAACCAAAGCAAGCCCAATATGTTGTCATTTGGGATGACGTGAGTTTCCACTTGGCCTCTCTGGTTTGCGCCTGGTTCAATGACCACCCCAGGTTCACCATTCATTTTTTGCCAGCATATTCCCCATTTTTGAATCGCATGGCGGTGGAGAGTGTATGACCGCAACCCCTATGCACAGCAAAACCTCCTGGCAATGGTGGACGCCCGAGGTGATGTCTCTGTGGAGTCTATCCAGGGTTTTCTAAGGCACACAAGGTCATTTTTCCCACGCTGCCTGGTAAAAAAGAGTAAACAATGTGTGACGTTGATGAGATATTATGGCCTGACCCAGACTTGAGGGGAGATGATGAGGACGCTGATGCTGAGTAACCTGTACATTTGCTGCATTTGGAAATAAAGCTTTTGGAAATTGGGTATTTTAATGTGCATGGATTCTTCCTTACATGTTTTGTCAGTGTAACATTTCAACGGTTTTTGACCAAAACTGCATATACAGTAGTATTCCCTTATCCACTACTGTAAGAGGTATTTATTACAGTACTGTTTAGAATTTCCCTCACCAGGGTGTTCCTGAAAGGGTTTTCTGGATAGTCAGTGCTGTTATTCTACAAATTCCCAAACTATTTCTCTGAAAACCTATTCTAAACATTTTGGTAGCAGTGTTTTGAATGAATCACTCCAGTGTGTAACAGACAGTCATGTAGTCTGTGTTTTTGGCAGCTTGTGTATGTTGTCTGAGGCAAAAGTTTGAATTGGGACCCAGAAGTTAGATGTTTGTACCGTTGGGTTTGAGTTTTTTATATTGTGGGTGAAGATTTGAGAAAATTGTGAATTGTTCAAGGAGTTGTGTCTAAGCAATTGAGAAAATCTGTAAAACATATACATTCCATTCTCAGAGTCAACAAAACTCTCTCGATACTCTATTTTGTTAAGTGTGTTCTGGTGTGTTGGCCGTGCCCAGTTACTGGCCCAGCCAGGTCACCGGTGATACAAGTCAGTATTCGACGTCCAGCCATGTCTGAGTACGTCAGGAGGTGATGTGAAAACCGTCCACTAGGGACAACATTGAGCGCTGTTACCTTCAAGTAGGTTTCAATTTTGCTAGTGCATTGAGGACGTGGGTGGTGGCATATGCCTCTGGTTGCATGTTCAAATCCAGTGATACAAAGTCATTTATGTTTTAAGCCTTTTCTAAACGTTCTAAACATCTAACCTTAAGACTTTGGAGTTCATGACTAAACTTAACCTTAAAAACATTGAAATTTGACATTTTTAACATTTTCGAAATTTGACGTTTAAGAAGAAGAAGCATGAATGTGTATTTTGATGTGAGACTGTGAGAGCTTGTAGAAATGGCCACAACTGATTTAACAAGTGCTTGTTTTCCTTTGAAATGGGGTCTGCTCGAATATACTAAAATGAATAGCTTTGTATAAGTAAAGCAAATGTATGCTAGCTCCAACCTGCTGGCGCGGTGGACTAATTCCATGTGTAGAGAGGAGAAGCTCATAGGTTTGAATCTCACTGACTCTGTGCCACAACTTTTTTTTTAAATGTGTTTGCACAAAATTAACCCTTAAGCAATGAATTCCCCGGTGTCCTATCTGTGCTTAGAGTTCAAAACAGTTAACCAAAGTTAGAAGGGTTATTAAAACACTTAATGAAACCTTCTGAGGAAGATATTCAAAAACTCCAAATAACCTTCAAAAAACAATAGCAACATTTTGAGAACTTGGGGTGGTGTGGTTGATGTGGGATTAGCTATAGTTTATCTCCCCCTTTTTGCTATTCTGTGAGGATTTGATTGGGACATGACATAACCGGGCCTTCGCACAAAGGCAGAAACAGTCAGAGAGGATAGGGAGGTGATGGGGATGTGTGTGGATTGTCTGTGATACAATACAGGACTGGCATGGGGGCCTCATCTCTGCACTAGATATAGACTAAGGATAACAGGGAATAGGGACAGAGAGGAACACACCAGTGAATGAGCTCAAATCTCTTTGATTTCTGCCCTTTTCTTCTCATAATGCCTTTTTTTAATGGCTTCTCTGGCTGGCAAAAGAGAGGAGAAACTCCCTCCCCGAGCTGTGTGTGTGGGTGTGTGTGTGTGTTTGTGGGTGCCAGGCAACTGTGGGCAGTGCAGAGAAGCAGGGGAGTTCAAGTAATAGCAGGCCCTGGTTCGTAACAGGGCTCTAATAGTAAGTAATGATGGTTAATGGGAGCAATACCGTAACTAATCATATTTTATTGAGGCAGAGCCAAGAGGTGCAGGTGGGAAGCTGTGCAGGTATAGACTAAATAATTGAGTTAACACAAAAACAAACAAGTGAACAAGAAACATCCGCTTGTGTTTTACCATGGCAGAAAACCTAGCAGTGGAATGGGTTAGGCAAAAGGAAAGTGTATACACTTCACTCTGCATAATAAACTGTACAGTATCTAACCCACAAGGTTTCATGGTACAGGTCGTGGCTCCGCCCCAGTCACTCCCTAGCTACAATGAGCTATACCCATAGTCACCTCCTGGTTTGACTGAATTAGAATGTGGAGGGGGAAGCCAGCTTGCCAACTGCACTTTGTGGTCAGGAATGTCGATAGTTTAAAATACTAGTTCTCCCACTCAATACAAATGAGATCTTTCTCAAAAACTTGTAAGGGATATTGGATTGATAATCAAGATACATTTTTTGTGTATACTATTGACTCCCCTGCAACAAAGTGGGAATGCTATGGCCTATTTATATATTTTGGGTAAATTCTTATTTCAGTCTGGATTAACTGGATTCTGCTTATTTTTTTATTTCAAATTTGAAGTTAACATGTACTTTCATCTGAGGACAAATACATTGTTGTTCACCTAGGGTAGCCTAGTGGTTAGAGTGTTGGACTAGTAACCGGAAGGTTGCTGACAAGGTACAAATCTGTCGTTCTGCCCCTGAACAGGCAGTTAACCCACTGTTCCTAGGCCGTCATTGAAAATAAGAATTTGTTCTTAACTGACTTGCCTAGTTAAATAAAGGTAAAATAAAAATAAAATTAGCAATTGAATTTGTTATTCAGAGACTGTGCCTACACATTTCAGTAGATTTTTGGGGAATGTTGGTTTGTTTCTGAATGACAGCCGATTAATTTGTGTATACACATCATTCTTTGCATGACCTTCGCGCCTTCCCTTATTTTACCATTAGGGGTTCAGTTCTAACTGACCATTATGGCACACAAACAATCATTGATACAAACAGCAAGAAGTGGCCTACAGCTAAAGACATTAGAAAACCTATACACGCAAACCACGTTCTGACTCACAGTCTTCCTCAGGCCTCTCCGTCAGCCCATCAGTCAATGACCTTATCAATTGATGACAACCACCCATTTCATGCAGTGTTAACTTCAACCACAAAACACACATGTTAATTCTTCTGGTTTCACACTGCAATGATGGAGAGGTTCAACTGCGACCGTTGATCTCTCTCCATCTTTATATATCTCCAACTTTATCTCCATCATGATCTTTATCTCCATCTTTATATCTATCTCCATCTTTATATATCTTCCACTTTATCTCCATCTTGATCTTTATCTCCATCTTTATATCTATCTCCATCTTTATATATCTTCCACTTTATCTCCATCTTGATCTTTATCTCCATCTTTATATCTATCTCCATCTTTATATGTCTTCCACTTTATCTCCATCTTGATCTTTATCTCCATCTTTATATATCTTCCACTTTATCTCCATCTTGATCTTTATCTCCATCTTTATATATCTTCCACTTTATCTCCATCTTGATCTTTATCTCCATCTTTATATCTATCTCCATCTTTATATATATTCCACTTCATCTCCATCTTGATCTTTATCTCCATCTTTATATATCTTCCACTTTATCTCCATCTTTATATCTATCTCCATCTTTATATATCTTCCACTTTATCTAAGCTATGTAGATATATTTATCTAAATAAAGGTGAAATAAATACATCTCCATCTTTAACTCCATCTTTACATCCATTGTGACTTTACGTTCATTGAAACTTCTTTGGGATAACCCCTCCCCCCCCCCCCCCCCCATTCTCTCAATTTCCTCCTGAAGACATACCCTAATATAACTGTCTGTAGCTCAGGCCCAGAAGCAAGGATATGCATATTATTCGTATCATTTGAAAGGAAACACTCTGACGTTTGTGGAAATGTGAATTGAAAGTAGGAGAATATAACACAATAGATCTGGTAGAAGAACATACAAGGAAATAAACATACGTTTTCTGTTTTTTATTGTTGTTGCATCATCTTTCAACTGAACAAGAACAGCCAAACATTCAGATATGATGCTGGGGATCATTTTGATGCAGAACACAAGATGGCAACAGTATTTGAAAAAAGTTTCAGAAAGATGTCTTCAGGAATGAGTGAGCTACATGACATTGAGCATGTGGTCACCCAGGTGTCCTACACAAGTTGCCCAAATGTACCCAAGTGGCCGAATTGGTACAGTGATACATTTTTATGTAAATAACTATATACAAAATACTAAAAGTATATTCCAACCCCCCCCCCCCCCCCCCCAAAAAAAAACAATGTTTTTTATATACATACGTATGAAAATGTGGAAAAAATTAAAATAACAAGGGTAACTATTTACACACATTCAATGTATAATGTACAATATTGTGAAGACCCTCAGTCCTCTACACAATATTGTGCTGCTGGTGCCATGGCCCATAGCAGCCTCTTTCTGCTGTAAAGCAGAGGCTTACTGAACAGGTGGTGCAGTTGATGGCATTTGTTGTTACAAAGAGGACAACGACGCCTCCCTACTGTGCCCTTTTTGCCCTGAGGCACATTTTTGTTGTAGTCCTTGATAGCTGCAGGAATGGGGACATTTTTGGTGGTCCATTCCCCAGTAGTGCCCTTCACACGGCTGACGACGTGATCTCCACTGAAGGACTTGTGGATACTGGAGCACATGACCACCTCTTTGGTATCCATCCAAAAGGAACACCCATGTGAGAATGCTATTCATTGACTACAGCTCAGCGTTCAACACCATAGTGCCCTCAAAGCTCATCAATAAGCTAAGGACCCTGGGACTAAACACCTCCATCTGCAACTGGATCCTGGACTTCCTGACGGGCCGCCCCCAGGTGGTAAGGGTAGGTAACAAAACATCTGTTTTGCTGATCCTCAACACAAAGGCCCCTCAGGGGTGCATGCTCAGTCCCGTCCTGTACTCCCTGTTCACTCATGACTGCACAGGCAGGCACGACTCCAACACCATCATTAAGTTTGCCGATGACACAACAGTGTTAGGCCTGATCACCGACAATGATGAGACAGCCTATAGGGAGGAGGTCAGAGAACTGGCCGTGTGGTGAAAGGACAACAACCTCTCCCTCAACGTGATCAAGACATAGGAGATGATTGTGGACTACAGGTTAAAGAGGACCAAGCACACCCCAATTCTCATTGACAGGGCTGTAGTGGAGCAGGTTGAGAGCTTCAAGTTCCTTGGTGTCCACATCAGCTGCACCATCAAGATCAACCTGACTGGTTGCACCACTGCCTGGTATGGCAACTGCTCGGCCTCTGACCTCAACGCACTACAGAGGATAGTGCGTACGGCCCAGTATTCTGCCAATCAGGACCTCTATACCAGGGGGTGTCAGAGGAAGTCCCTAAAAATTGTCAAAGACTCCAGCCACCCTAGTCATATATGCATAGTCACTTTAATAACTCTACCTACATGTACATATTACCTCAATTACCTCGACTAACCCCGCACAGACTCTGTACCGGTACCCCCTTGTGTATATTCTCTCGCTATTGGTATTTTACTGCTGCTCTTTAACTAATTGCTACTTTTATTCAGTATTTAACACAATAGTACCCTCCAAACTCGTCATTCAGCTCGAGGCCCTCGGTCTCGACCCTGCCCTGTGCAACTGGGTCCTGGACTTTCTGATGGGCCGCTCCCAGGTTGGTGAGGGTAGGAAACAACATCTCGACCCCACTGATCCTCAACACTGGGGCCCCACAAGGGCGTAGTCTCAGCCCTCTCCTGTACTCCCTGTTCACCCATGACTGCATGGCCATGCACGCCTCCAACTCAATCATCAAGTTTGCAGACATTACGTGACGTGTGATCTTAAACGTTGTTGACCTAGCTAGGTTTATTGTTTACCTAGCTAGCTAGCTAGCTAGCTAGCTAGCTAGCTATGTGTCTTAAGCTAAAATGTACTGATAGCTAGCTAACAATAACTGGCTGGCTCTCTAGCGGAGGTTGTTATTTGTTTCCAAGAGCTGTTTGCTTTTCTTTTTAAGAGCCTAATGTTAGGCATTATTAACTAGCTAACATTAGCTTGCTGGCTTGTTAGCTAACAGTACGTGATGTGCGTACAACACCCGTTTAATATGGCTGGTGTCAGTAAACGTAAATGAAATGAAATTGTTGCCAGCAGGGCTGGTTAGGCTGTTTTCATGTTATCCAGGGGTAAACAAATCATCGGCCAGAGCGTCAAGTGTGCGCTCCGAGAACAAAACGAGATGGCTGGGGCTAAAGCTTAAGAGGGTGTGAACGATGAAAAATTTGTGTAGACAAAGAAGAGCTCTTCACTAGATACCAAAACATTCAAAGGCGAATTTCTGCAAAGTGAGGTTACAAGTTGATCAACTTTCAAAGCAGAATAACTTTCCCATTGTTCCTCAAATGCAGTGTATGATATACCATTTTGTGCTCTGAGTCCCTACCATTTAACATTTTGCTACATTAGACCGAATCCAGTTGGTGAGTCACATATTGTATGCCCAACAATTTGGATGAAAACTAACCAGGTAAAGGGGGTAATCCTTTCCAAGTTACAGTATTTGGTCCATACAGTTTTTAATAACACCACAGAACTAAAAACAATATGACATTAGATCTCTACATCTCCCCAGTGACCATTTCCCACATCGGTATGTTAGAAATATTGTTCCATTATTCACTTTTTGGACGTTAAGAGTTTTGGGCAAAAGTCTCTCTAGACAAAAGGCATTCATTTGGTTGATACTAAAGGGCAGAGGGAGAGTTCTCTCCTGCTCAAATTTACATCCGGGTGTGGAGGTTCGGTTCAAAATCATCTAGCAGCTCCACCTCTCTCCTCTGCGTGAGAAAGAGCGACCTGGTTACTGCCCTGGATTGTCCTATATATAGGGGCTGTAGTCAGTAACATCTCTTCATGAAACAGGAGGTAAAGAAATGTATAACATAGTTTCACAATATTGACATTCAATGTACCAAAACATATGATCATACACAGAGAATGTGATCAATATTTATAGTCATTAAATACACATACAGTATTCAATTAGGATAAAAACACACGATTTAGAATTATTGAAACTATAAAAACAGTTTCGAGTCAAACTCCTCGTTAAGGCCAAGAGGAGACAGTGTTCAGCCTGTGGATCCAGGATGATTCCCTTAGAAGAAGTTTCCTCTCAATGTCCCCTCCCCTGCGTGACATCTTGACAATTTATATTCCAATGTATCCCAGAGAACTAATAGGATGTCCAGCTTGTACAAAATGAGCAGCAAGCGGATTTTTTTGTCTCACCTGTCCGTATATTGCGTCAGTGCTCATTGATCCGTGTCTTAAGGCTTCTATGGGTTTTCCCCGTGTAAGACAGAACACAAGGACATATTTCAAGAGGAAAAACACATTTTTACCACCCAAAAGAAATCCATCTCTTGAAACATATTGCCGCCTAGTTGAGAAAGATGTACATAATCTCCTCGCTAAGAAAAAATAATACAAGGTATTCCACACTATGTCCAAAGCGGAGAAGGACTCTCTTATGGAACTGAAAAATGACTCTTATGGAACTGAAAAATGACAATTGTGAATTTTACAAAAGACTCCCAAATGACCCTGCTAATCAATTCAAGTCTCTGATCCATGATGGATTGTCAAAAATGTTGAATGAGGGGGAAATGACAGACAGAATACGAGTATTTGAAAGTTGACTGCCCAACCACACCTGTCATGTATGCTCTTCCCACAATTCACAAGAACATGACACCACCTATACCAGGCAGGCCAATTGTGAGTAGTAATGGATCTCAGACAGAATATCTCTACCTTTGTGGACCATTTTGTGAAACCCTGGGCACTATAGTTTTGGTTAGGACATCTACTTTGTGCACGACAAGTAATTTTTCCAACAATTGTTTACAGACAGATTATTTCACTTATAACTCACTATCACAATTCCAGTGGGTCAGAAGTTTACATACATTAAGTTGACTGTCCCTTTAATCAGCTTAGAAAATTCCAGAAAATGATGGCACGGCTTTAGAAGCTTCTGATAGGCTAATTGACATAATTTTAGTCAATTGGAGGTGTACCTGTGGATGTATTTCAAGGCCTACCTTCAAACTCAGTGCCTCCTTGCTTGCCATCATGGGAAACTCAAAACAAATCATCACGTTCATCTCTAGGAGACGGAACGCGTTTCCTTCCTGAGCAGTATGACGGCTGCGTGGTCCCATGGTGTTTATACTTGCGTACTATTGTCTGTACAGATGAACATGGTACCTTCAGGCATTTGGAAATTGCTCCCAAGGATGAACCAGACTTGTGTAGGTCTCCATTTTTTCTGAGGTCTTGGCTGATTTCTTTTGATTTTCCCATGATGTCAAGCAAAGAGGCACTGAGTTTGAAGGTAGGCCTTGAAATACATCCACAGGTACACCTCCAATTGACTCAAATGATGTAAATTAGCCTATCAGAAGCTTCTAAAGCCATGACATAATTTTCTGGAATTTTCCAAGTTGTTTAAAGGCACAGTCAACTTAGTGTAGGTAAACTTCTGACCCACTGGATACAGTGAAATAATCTGTCTGTAAACAACTGTTGGAAAAATGATGTGTGTCATGCACAAAGTAGCTGTCATAACCGTCTTGCCAAAACTATAGTTTGTTAACAAGACATTTGTGGAGTGGCTGAAAAACTAGTTTTAATGACTCCAACCTAAGTTTATGTAAACCTCCGACTTCAGCTGTATATATACAGATTTATTTCCATCTCCATCTTTATCTCCATATATATCTCCATCTTCATCTCCATCTTTATCTTGACATGCACCTTTATCTCCATTTCATATTGATATATTTTCGTGTGGATCTGCTGCCATCAACACAGGTTTCATCCGAAATGTCACCCTATTCCCTAAATATAGTGCACTACTTCCGACCAGAGGCCAATAAGGGCAGCAGGAAGCCTGGCACGTAGCAGGGTAGGGCCACTAACCGAAAGGTTGCTGGATCAAATCCCAAGCTACCCATTAAAAACTCTTTCATTCTACCCCTGAGCAAGGCAGTTAAGTCGATGAAGGCGTCCCCCCGCACATCTCTGATTCAGAGGGGTTGGGTTAAATGCAGAAGACACATTTCAGTTGAATGTGTTCAGTTTTGCAACTGACTAGGTACATGCATCTCCCTTTCCAGTAGGGTGCAATTTCAGCCGCAGCCCAGGTTACGTGGTGTTCTAGGGGAAATGTCAGGGTGCTGTTATAAATAGACCCTCTTAGTGAACTGAATTGATTAATTACACGTTAAGACCCATCGAGTGGCTGTTTGAGAGGCTAGAGAAGAGCCATTAGAATTCTACTGCTGTCATGCACACAGGCAGACACACATGCACACACATCAACGTACCCGCGCGCATACACTAACAAATACACAACACTCTACTGAACACACACTCGCAAAGAAAGCTAACTCACGCACTCACGCAACAGGACGCACGCCCTTCACATTCGATACGCATGGCAAGTAGAGCTGAGGGGTTTCTGAGTGGCTGAATAAAAGACACCACCTGCCTCAATTAGCGATAGACGAAAGAAAGGGAAATATAGAGAGTATTGGAGAGGAATATGAAGAGAGTGAGAGTGGGTGGAGAAAGAGTAGAACAGGGAGAGAGAGAGCGAGAAAGTCAAAACAGCAGAGAGGGAATAGGAGGAGGGATAGAAGACTTGCACGGGGAGAGTGGTAGCGTTGCCAGGTGCATTGCTATCTGCAAGAGTGTTTGTTGTGGTTTTGGCTTCAGTCCTTCTTGGACGACCACCAACACATTTAGTGAGTGGATGTTTCTTCAACCAATGTTGGTCATATCGTCTTGCGAGACATGATCCTGTATCGTTTGACTTTAGAACAGCTATGACTAGCTCCTTCTATGGCAGCATGGTACGGTCCGCTTGTTCTGTTTGACGCCATAGTGAGTGTAGTGTTTGGCAATGGGCTGCAGTAGCTCCTCCACAGCATACAGAGAAAACATTCAACACTACACACACACAGAGAGAGAGAGAGAGAGAGAGAGACAGACAGACAGACAGACAGACAGACAGACAGACAGACAGACAGACAGACAGACAGACAGACAGACAGACAGACAGACAGACAGACAGACAGACAAAGAGAGAAAGACACAGACAGACAGAGAAAGAGAGAAAGACACAGACAGACAGAGAAAGACACAGACAGACAGACAGACAGACAGACAGACAGACAGACAGACAGACAGACAGACAGACAGACAGACAGACAGACAGACAGACAGACAAAGAGAGAAAGACACAGACAGACAGAGAAAGAGAGAAAGACACAGACAGACAGAGAAAGACACAGACAGACAGACAGACAGACAGACAGACAGACAGACAGACAGACAGACAGACAGACAGACAGACAGACAGACAGACAGACAGACAAAGAGAGAAAGACACAGACAGACAGAGAAAGAGAGAAAGAAAGACAGAGAAAGAGAGAGAGAGAAAGAGAGAAAGACAGACAGACAGAGAAAGAGAGAGAGAGAAAGACACAGACAGACAGAGAAAGAGAGAGAGAGAGAATATGCATAGATAAAATCAGTAACTCAAGCAGAGGAAGCAAGAAACTAAGAAAGAGGGATGTTCTGTCAGGATACCTTTATCTTTTGCAAGTATGTACGTCTGCATGTGTGTGCGTGCTTGCGTGTGTGATCCATTTTAGTTGGCAGTTATGTAAATTGGTCTGCTGCAGATGACGGGAGAGCAAAGAGATAAGAAGCCCAGCTCGAGCACTCAGGACTGGGGTAGAGAGGGACAGAGCCTCCCCTGTTCTCCCATGTCCCCCATACACCAGCTGGCAGCCGGGACAGGGAATAAAGCATGGGAATCGACTCTCTCTCGCTCACATTGATCACACACAAACACAGCAGAGAGCTCTGGTATCAAGCCTAATTCATAAAGGGTGACATGCGTTTTCCTCTTGCTAATTGAGATGTATTACCCCTCTCACACAACTAAAACACGCTCTGCCTCTGAGCTGATCAGCCCTGTCTGGGGAACCAGTCTCATCACTGACACACAGCCCATCATCAAGCTTAGCTCAAATGGAACTATTAGGCTGGTTTATCTTCTATTACAGTTTCATATTCAGAGTGGAAAAACCTCAGCCATTTGCTAATAACTCTTACAGGAAAATGGCTGCTCATTGGCACAGGCAATTAGAGGGTGAAGCTACTAAGATGAGAGTAATAAGTACATCGCCCAATGATAATATATGCATTGGTTGAAGCTCTATGTTAAATTGAAATGCACTGAACAAAACTATAAATGTGACATGTAAAGTGTTGGTCCCATGTTTCATGAGCTGAAATAAAAGATTGCAGAAATGTTCCATATGAACAAGTTTGTTTACATCCCTGTTTTTGAGCATTCCTCCTTTGCCAAGATAATCCATCCACCTGACAGGTGTGGCATATCAAGAAGCTTAGTAAACAGCATGATCATTACACAGTTGCACCTTGTGCCGGGGACAATGGAAGGCCACTCAAAACTGTGCTGTTTTATCACACAACACAATGCCATGTCAAGTTTTGAGGGGGTGTGCAATTAGCATGCTGACTGCAGGAATGTCCAGCAGAGCTGTTGCCAGATCATTTTAATGTTGCTTTCTATACCAAAACATAGTTTTAGAGAATTTGGCAGTACGCCCAGCTTCCGCACTACCATAGACCACATGTAATCAAACTAGCCCAGGACCTCCACATCTGGCTTCTTCACCTGCAGGATCGTCTGAGACCAGTCACCCAGCCACTCAGACAGCTGATGAATCTGTTGGTTTTCACAACCGAAACATTTCTGCACAAATTGTCCGAAACCGTCTCAGGGAAGCTCATCTGCTCGCTTGTCATCCTCACCAGGGGTTTGACCTGACGGCAGTTCAGCGTGGGAAAACATTCCACCGGCCACAATCAACAGCCTAATCAACTCTATGCAAAGGAGATGTGTCATGCTGAATGAGGGAAATGGTGGTCAAACCAGATACTGACTGGTTTTCTGACCCACGCCCAAACCTTTTTTTATGTACAGTATCTGTGAACAACATATTCATATCTGTATTCCCAGTCATATGAAATCCATAGATTGTGGCCTAATGAAATTATATAAATTGACTGATTTCCTATGAACTGTAACTCTGTAAAATCTTTGAAATTGTTGCATGCGGCGTTCATATTTTTGTTCAGTGTACTTGTTAGTGTTTTATTGTCATGTTCTGACCATCGTTCGTATGTGTTTTCCTTGTTTTAGTGTTGGTCAGGACGTGAGCTGGGTGGGCATTCTATGTTGTGTGTCTGGTTTGTCTGTTTCTGTGTTTGGCCTGATATGGTTCTCAATCAGAGGCAGGTGTTAGTCATTGTCTCTGATTGGGAACCATATTTATGTAGCCTGTTTTGTGTTGGGTTTTGTGGGTGATTGTTCCTGTCTTCGTGTTTGTTACACCAGATAGGGCTGTTTCAGTTTTCACATTTCATTATTTTGTAGTTTCTTCATGTATAGTTTTTTCCTTCATTAAAATATCATGAATCATCATCACGCTGCATTTTGGTCCGATCCTTGTTCCACCTCTTCATCAGAGGAGGAGATAAATGTAACGATTCTCTTCTATCTTAGCATTAAACTACTTAGCATGTTAGCAAACCCTTCCCCTCACTCTAAATGTAACCTTCTAACCTTACTCCTAATCTTAAACCTAACCTTAACACCTTACATAGCTAATGTAAGCATTTGTTCAGCGTATTGTGACTACTTCAGAACATTGGGGTTGATCAAAAGCAATAATTTTGCACGCCCAATTTTTCAGTGTTTGATTTGTTAAAAAAATTTGAAATATCCAATAAATGTCGTTCCACTTCATGATTGTGTCCCACTTGTTGATTCTTCACAAAAAAACACAGTTTTATATCTTTGTTTGAAGCCTGAAATGTGGCAAAAGGTCGTAAAGTTCAAGGGGGCCGAATACTTTTGCAAGGCACTGTAATGAATGTGAATTGGATGGGTTGAGATGAGATTATTAAATATAGAAGCACTAAAACTCTCTCTAAGAACTTCACTTATTCAAAAGTTTGAACCTGTCACGCCCTGACCTTAGAGTTTTTTTGGTTTGGTCAGGGTGTGATTTGGGTGGGCATTCTATGTTATTTTTTCTATGTTTTTGTATTTCTTTGTTTTGGCTGGGTATGATTCTCAATCAGGGACAGTTGTCTATCGTTGTCTCTGACCGAGAACCATACTTAGGGAGCTTTTTCCCACATGGTTTTGTGGGTAGTTGTTTTCTGTTTAGTGTTTTGCACCTGACAGGACTGTTTCGGTTTCGGTCATTCACTTTGTAATTTTGTTTAGTGTTCAGTTTAAATAAAAATTCATGAACACTTACAATGCTGCGATTTGGTCCGATTCCTCTTCTTCAGACATTAAAACTGTTACAGAACTACCCACCACAAACGGACCAAGCAGCGTGGTATGGAGGAGCAGTGGGTTCAGGACTCCTGGACTTGGGAGGAGATATTGGACGCTAAGGGACCCTGGAGACAGGCTGGGGAATATCGAAAGAAGAACTGGAGGCAGCTAAAGATGAGAGGCGGCAATATGAGGCTAGGCAGTGCAGCAGGCACGAGAGGCAGCCCACAATTTTTGGGGGGAGGCACATGGGGAGATTGGCGGAGTCAGGCTATAGACCTGAGCCAACTCCCCATGCTTACCCGGAGCGCTATATGCCAGCCCCCTCCAAGTGCCATGCGAGAGTGGGTATCCAGCCAGGGCGGATTGTGGCAGCTCAGTGCGCTTGGTCTCCGGTGCACCGTTTCGGCCCAGGGTATCCTGCGCTAGCTCTGCGTACTGTGTCTACGGGGCGCTGGGACTGTTCAGTTCGTCCGTGCTGGGCTAAAGTGGGAATTGAGCCAAGTGAAGAGGTGAGAGTGGTAAGCACCAGATCTCCAGTGCTCCCCCACAGCCGCACTCTGGAGGGGCCGGGCTAAAGTGGACATTCAGCCTGGAGGATTGGTGCCAAGGCTGAGCACCAGAGCTCCAGTGCTCCCCCACAGCCCGGTTCATCCGGTGCCTCCTCTACGCACTAGGCCTCCTGTAGGTTTTTGTGGGTAGTTGTTTTCTGTTGAGTGTTTTGCACCTGACAGAACTGTTTCGGTTTCGGTTATTCACTTTGTTATTTTGTTTAGTGTTCAGTTTAAATAATAAGTCATGAACACTTACCACGCTGAGCTTTGGTCTGATTCCTCTTCTTCAGATGACAAAAACAGTTACAGAACCCTAAATGGTTTGCAAATAGAATACTACGAAAAGCTCATCCATTGTTTAAAAATTGCCTTTTTGCCTTTGTGCAGATTGCCATGTCTCATTTTCGATCAATTGAAAATGATACTTTTTTCAAACTCCCTTTTTCAAACAAGCATTGCAGAGCTGGCTACAATTTCATCCCCCTGAAAAGATAGAACAAATGTTATGGCTGAACTCAAATGTGCTGGTTGATAAAATACCTGGATTTATGGGAAAGATGTTTGAAAATTTTATTTTTTTCTTAAGTGATATTGTTAATTGGAGTGGTAGAGTTATGTCCTTCATGGAGTTATCAGAATTGTATGGGAAGGTCTTCTCAATACAAGAGTACAACCAATTGATGACAGCATTATCCCAAAAATGGAGGAGGCAGGTGGCAGCAGGAGGAGGTACGGAACTGGTCTGTCTGCCCAATATAAAGGATCAACACTGGCAGAGGAATAAGAATAGCATAATTAGGAAAGTATACCAGTTTAATTTGAGGACCAGGATGTTGACAACTGTGCCATGTTGATTGCAAAATAGTTGGGAAGAGATGTTTGATGTACTGATTCCATGGTACAGGGTGTATGAGTTGATATATAAAACAACGCAAGATTCAAGACTTCGTGCTTTTCAGCTAAAATGATTATATGGAAATCTTGCCATTGACAAAATGTTGAATATTTGGGGCATAAAATCATCGAAGCTCTGCAGATTTTTTGTGAGGATACAGAATCAATAGACCATTTGATTTGGATTTGCCCTCAGGTAGCCGGTTTCTGGTCTCAGGTTCGGGAATGGCTGAAAATGCGTAGCATTTATCTAAAATTGACCCTAGAAATAGTACTGTTAGGATATCTAGAGAGACCGTGTCAGTCAATTACTAATATACTAATACTCTTAGTAAAATGATTTTATCTTCAACTCGCAATCTGGATTCTATTCTTAGATAGATTGAAATTGTACGTTAAACATCCCAGCATAGTTGAAAGATATGTGTTGTGTAGAAACCCGAAGAGGGTGGCCAGCAGAGATAGATGGTATGGGCTGAGGGGATCTGAGGGTTGGGATGTGGAATTGGAGAAAAGTGGGAGTGGAGTTGCTGTGCGGGAGATAATGATGGTCAAAGATAAAACCTTTTTTTTTAAGTCTAAATAAAAGATAATAAAAAGTATGTCTGATTGACACTGAGGGACAGTGTTTTTACAACTAATTCTGGTTTGCCTGAGGCTGATGCCGTGCAGGTGTTTGTACACACACATATACACACACTCTCATTCAAATAAAGGCATACAACACACACATACATGTAATAGCGCCAGGCATGCACACAAACATATACAGTTGGCATTGTTGTTATAATTTTAGTTGGCCTTGATGTCCTTTTTGCTGTTTGGGTTTTTGAATCTTTTTGCAGTGTTTGCTG